>NC_087202.1:141371740-141384240 GCF_015104395.2 Macrobrachium nipponense | reverse complement strand
ACTGTAGTATGTTTCAAGATGATTCAGTGCTCCGTTTCTGGCCTCCTCTTTTGCAGAACCTGTAGAGTTGATTCTCCAATTCATAGTCTCTCTCTCATTATGGATATACTTACAGTTGCATCGAAAGAAATGTGACTTAGGGAAGTCTAATCCACTCAGAGGTTAACTATTTTAGCTGAGGAATCACTGAAGGGCATTCTTCTCGTAAAACCTTGAGGCGTCAGAAAGCTTCTTTGTTATAATCTATTACAGGAACAGTAATACTCAGTGGAGCTTTTCAGTAACAGCAAAAACTTATAGTTGCTATAACCGCCAGGGTTCCATAACCTTCCTTTGTGCAGCTGCATCGAAATGAACGGATGAATAGTACTTTCTAAAATAAACAGGAAAGGAAGGAGAAATAAAGAAAATAACGATTTAATCGAAATGTGATATCTCCTGATGCCATTGTGTATCAGAGAACAGTATTTAAATGCTCTCTATAAGTTTACATATTCAACGGTATGTGATCAACAATACGTATTTCAGAACAACTTATGAATAGGATGATGAGAAGATGTTATGAATAAACTGATCAAAAATTCACTCGATCATAAAAGATTGGAAATTATTTTCACCGTAGCTTCAACAGTCTAGGTAAAAATACCCTTGAATTTGAGCTAATATTATAGAGCAATAACAGCAAACTGATTTCCATTTGCGTCAATGAATGGATTTTATTAATGATTCATAACATTAGTTCAAGTTGAGTTGCTTCATATATGATCTTATTATATACTCTACCTTATGTGAACTGATGAATCAAATGTGCATGAATCATTTGAAAGGGCAGACGTGAAGCCATACGTGTGCAAAACCACCAGGATACATTTGTTACAATTTATTCGGTTGTTCACGTTTTTAACGGCTCTCAGGATTCATAACGCTTCTGCTACCAAAAATGGAGTTCTGGTGTGACAAGCTCCTCCTTTGAAGGGTGTTGGGGGAAGTCTGGTAAACTGATGCGGTTGATTCTGTCTTCGCTTAGCATTCCTGTGTTGTGCTAGATCTAGTTGCCTTTAAGTTTTATACTGCACTATCACTGGTGTTAGAAAACTTCTATATATGTATTCCATTAACTTCAACTTTCTCTCGCACTAGTTTTCACTTTCCATTAAAAGTATGAATAACTAGTTTTGTTTATCCATCTTTAAAAAAAATGTTTATCCATCTTTTAGAAAGAAAATTAATAAACAAATGACAGTTACTGAAATGAATAATAAACCACTTCTCCTCTGATCTTCCCATTTTGCTCTGTCATCCTCCTCCCCTCCCATTGTCTATAAAAATGATTTTTTCAATGGCACGACAGCTTTCCACGACAGGTATTGAAGAAACATGACTACGCTCCCACGATATGCGATGTTGAATGTGAAGCGAATTGATGCCTGGCCTCGTCTTAATTAACCCTCCGCGGATATGCAGAACCGTCTCGGATCTCACAGACGTTGTTAAAAGATCAAAGGGATCCTGTATCAGCTGCCTCGTGAGCGGATATGAATATGTCATTAGAATTATGACATATGCGATGACGTGAAACTATTTGCATAAACTGTCGAAACTGCAATTCTCTTGATTCTTCATACCTTAGGTTTCTCTTTATTCATACATTTTTGTGCTCTTTCTCTACCTGCATGAATATTTTATCAAAACTGAGTCATGAGGTCTAAGGGTTTGTAAAGGCGGTAACTAAAAATGAAAGGTTTATTAGAACATACAGAGAATATCAATGGTCTAATTGCCTCAGTAGCTTGCTTTTTTGTATAAATAATTAACAAAGCAATAATGCTTTTGCACACAAGACGAAACCAAAGCCAAAAGCCGAACTCGGCAAACATGAGTCAAAAGTGATACAAACATTTCGACTATTACCATCATCATTTTGAGTTTTAAATAAACAACTCAGATTTAAATTTAAATTAAATAATATTTTTCCCTTAAATGATGTCATGTACCCTACACTGAAGATGTTTCTGTTTCCCTTGAAAATTCCTTTTATTACATCAGTAAAAATATAGACGTTTTATGAAATATGTGTGGACGTCGAAACTGAAAACACACTGCAGAATATCCTATGCTATGTCGTTTAAACACCGCCCCCCCCCCTTTTTTTTTTCTTTGGTATTTCTTAATCAGGGGTCCACTTGCTCTAAAATTGTTCATCCTACCATGGAAACCGAACCCTGGCCCCGTCGCTTACTAAATCAAAATTGTTTAGGGAGCAGGTATCAACGATGAAACATATACCTAAAGGAGTAACGTTTCACAGACTCTTCCAGTTGCACAAAGGATACATCACACTGACCTTTTTACTTAACACGAATATATTACGCGTAAATCTAGTAAGGATAAAAATAAAAAACCTTCAGAAGCCGAGAGGGAAAGAAAAACAATCAAAGCTCCGGTTGAGACAGGGAAGGCAAACAACAATTCCACTTCCAGGACGATGCTGGAGACTTCGAAGTGATCAACACTAAGAGTCTGGGGAAGGAAACGGGGACTGAAAAGTAATTTAATTTTATCCCGTCTCTTTATGTGAAGTAATTTTCGGGTTTTCCTGTCTCTCTGTTCTGTAGTTCTTTTTTCTCTTCCACGGAAAAGTATCACCAGCTTAATCTGCCTTCTGTTAGCAAGAGTTTAGAATTACGAGAGACAGAAAAAATCATTTCCTATTTTTTCTGTGCTCAGGTCCTCTAAAGAAATCCTAATAAAACACTATTTTTTAGCTACGGTAGGCCCCTTCGAAAGGAGCTGTATATTTTAAGGCTAGGTATACAGACACACGGATGTTTTCAATGGAAGTATAACTCAGAAAATTCAGGCGTTTGTCTGAGAAAAAAAAGGGAACAGAGTTAAAAAGTTGTTGCCTTATGCAAAACAACTAAACTTAAATTTTGAAGAGCTCTAATATATCTACCGATGGTACATATATATATTTTTTTTTTTGAAGAGAAATGTTAAGAAAAATATACTTCATGGAAATTAGAATATTACTAGAATTTACACTAAATAAATATCAAGAGATGGTGACAACGAAATTACGTAACTTACGATTATGATCAGTAATACGTTAAAGCACATTAGTTTTCTAAAGAAGAAATTTATTATTTAACAACTGTCTCCTGAAAGGTGTCCCAAATTAGAAAAATAGTAATTTTACTAACAGGGAACAAGCAAAGGAGCTAAAGAGCTGAAGTAGTTGACAAAAGTGAAAATGAATTGAATATTAAGGAATGGAGTTGAACGAGTTCCCCTGAGCAGATTCACAGATGCCACTTAATGAGCGCTTGACAGAACAGAGAGGTGGGAAGAGAGCTGCCATCCTGCTACAGAGGAAAACAAAAGGAGAGGGAGAATCAGGAGCTACGCCAGAATATAGAAATCATCGTTGGACGAGCCATAGTCTCACTAGAATAACTGAGACAAATCTATAACGATTACTCGTTCACAGTGAAATTAATTCATTAAATAGAGTTAATTGTATGTGACTTGAGTTTACAAGGTGAATTAAATCATTTGGTATCTTAGGCTAGGCAATGAGAAAAAAGACCCGAATCAGCAAAATTTTTCTATGGTATTGAAAAAAAGTCGAGGAATAATTTATATATATTTATCGCGATTACTTTTTACTACAGGAAATTATTTTTTTTATCTCAATTATAATATAAAGAAGGTACCAGATAAAGTCCACGGCCATCATTAAAATCAGGAAGACGAAAGAACGAAGACAGAATCTATTGCCACGAAAAGAGGTCTCATAAATTCATGAATTTTCCTTCTGTCGACTCTCGGCAAATATCATAAATCTGGCCACCAAGGTTTTCTCTCCCTTGTCAGTATCGGAGGGAACACATCTAAGGGTGCGGATAATAAACTAATGTTGTAAGTCATTATTCATTTTGCCGTTGTACATTCTCGAAAGACACCGACTCAATGCAACGCCAGAAAACGGAATGGGTAATCATGAGAAAATAAAATTACCCAAATAATAATAATAAAATAATAATAATAATAATAATAATAATAATAATAATAATAATAATTACAACGGTATGATACAGAATATGATAAAAATATCAGATGAGATCATTTCTTCCACTGATAAAATGTAATAAATAGGAAGATTACATTCCCAGGGATTTAATTGGCGAAAGGAACAGTCTGCTTCACTTAGCTGCTGTTCAGTTACATCGCAACCACTCGCCATAAACAACAGTAATGACTTCACTTGTGATTAAGAACTAACCGTTCGCCGACGCTTTATTGCGCTGTATGTTTCTTCCGAATGACTTGATGCACAGACGGCCGTCACATATATACAGCGTCGGTGTGATTTAGTTTAATGATTAGTGAAATTAAACTAATGAGCTTCCGTATTTTAAAAACAATGGCATCGGAGCTTTGCATTTACAATTTGTTAACAATCAGATACAACAAATCAAGTTCACATATGAGATGGAATCAGAGCGCAAATGACCTTTTTTGGATGGTCGACTAATGCAAAATTATACGCTCATTTTTATTCTTATTATCACAGCATTCAGATAAAGAAAAGCATCATTGTCAAGTTTGTGACTCAGTATTTAGACTATAATTTCCTATATTCGAACACCTTTAGTAAGCTGAGTTGCCCTGCCCATTATATTGAAGATTCTTTGTCTAAGGCTAAGCAAAGGTTTTCCAACCCTTCACACAAACAGATTAACCATAACAAGAGATGCATAACGCTTCCATATCATGAAAATTGAAAATCAACAGACCAGTTAATCAATAGTCATTTCATGTTGAAGTAGCTTTTTCATATGAAAATTCAATAAAATCCGAATTCAGTAAGAATAATAGCCGCAGAATTGGTAGCGATAGTAACGCCAATAGAGTCATAGAAGTATATATACTATAAAATGTAAGTTCTGTGATTTATTTTCTTTTGAGGAGACAGGTAGGGGAGGGACATGAGATTACAGGTACATAAAAGGGACTTTGCTCCAAACAGCACTATTCCTACAGAACAGTTTTTAGACTTGATCCGTCTGTGTGTCTCATCCACAATATTTTCATTCAACAATAAAGGCTATAAACAAAAACTTGGCGTAGCCATGGGTTCACCCTTATCCACCATACTTGCAAATTTGTGCACGGAATTTGTAGAAATTGAAATCCTTTCCAAATGTGATCCAAATCTAAAACCACTCATTTGGGTAAGATATGTCGAATATTTCTTCGTAATTTTCCAAGGTAATCAAATAGACTTAGATCAATTTTCGAGAAATGTCCATAGCATTTTACCTGCCATTCACTTTACAATGGAATATGAAGTGGAAAATAGGCTGCGCTTTCTGGATGTTTTGGTATATCATGACCCTATTACATTTAGTTTTAAATTTACTGTTTGCAGAAAAGTGACTAATGCTGAAGGCCTTTCCGCATAAAAAGCCAATATGAATACAAAAACGAATAAAAAGAGTAGCTAACCTTACCATTTAACCCGAACTTACGAAATATTAGGAAAACAGTTAATGTTATTTTATTGAGATTATAATAGGGAAAGCTTCCATAATAATAACACCAATAATCTAGCCACCTCTGAAACTGCCGCTCCGGCGGCCTCATCTTCTTTTGCTCAGGTAACAGGGACACACCCAGTGCCCCTTGCTGCAGGCACCCAAGCTGCTATGAACAACAGACCAAGGTGATTCAAGAACCGAACCGCCACTTCGAAGATCTAGGCGATTAGCTGGTTTGCCGTTGGAGAATAAGGGGATAACGTGAAGAGCCAACTACCGTCTTCAAACAAAGTTTTTGTATAGTCACTGGGTGTAATTATAGTCAGATTGACAAGGAAGACCGTGCAGGTTCTCGAAAGCTTTCTGCTTTGTATTTTAAATAAGGAAATCAAACAGACATACTATTGTGGATTTACTCTTCCATTATTATTATTATTATTATTATTAATTATTATTATTATTATTTATTTTATTAATTATTAATTTATTAATTATTAATTATTAGGATTATATTAATTATTATTGATTATTATTATTATTATATATTAATATTTTATTATTATTATTATCTATTATTATTATTTTAATTATTATTATTATTATTATTATTATTATTATATTATTATTATTTTTATTATTATTATTTTTAATATTAATTATTATTATTATTATTATTATTATTATTATTATTATTATTATTATTATTATTATTATTATTATTATTATTATTATTATTATTATTTTGATTAATTATTACCATCTTTACCCCCCCATTATTATTTATTGGATAAATCACCTACCCCATTTCCCCCCCTTTAATCGGATTGGCAATCACCTCCCCAAACGGCTTTTGTCCATTAAAATCGCAGACATATGATACCAGGATTTCTCTTAACAAGACTTTCAGCTCTTCTGCACGTGTACGCAGTCCTTTACAATTCCATTACAGGATTTCAAAATATGCCATTAAAGAGATCTTTTTAGTGGCTGACGAAATGAAGATTATGAAGCTCTTGAAAGAGAGAGCTTACCTGATGAGATGTTTGGTGGTTCATTTCCTTCTCAAAGGAGAAGCTTTTTTGATGGCTTAATTTTACATTTTTCCTAGCCTTGTTTTGGGCAGGTGACAGAGAAGGAGATGTGGAATGGGTACGTAAGCTTTTAGAACTTACCATTTCATATTTACATGATGTACATCTGCCATATGAGATACTGAAGCCGGCAATCTCTCTTGTGGAAGATTCTCTAAATCTGGGAGTGAGATTGCCTGGGATGCCTCTAAAGATGCAGCTAGGGAGGCTTCTGAAGAAGCCTGAAATGCCCCTAGAAAGAGGGGGTTTGAGAAGCTCCCTCAGAGAAAGCTTCTGGAGCTTGAATAATTTCAAACTCTGATTCTTTCGAGGAACAGAGCTACTTTGCCTAGGCTGAAGAGCTATATTACTTATAGAAGGATGAGATTCCCTCTTTGCTGGTGGCTGTTTGGTGAGGGAACTAATTACTATACTGTTTCACCATTCACTATGTTTAGTTGTCCTAGCTAAGAGTTTCTTTGCATATCCCACAATTATGTGCTGTGCATGGGCTTTAAGCAAAGCTTCCTGTTCATCCTTCTAAGATTCACAATTCTTATCTCTGAGACTATGTTCCTTCTTACAGTTAATAGAATTCAACTGTCTTGAACACTCACCATGCTCTGGGAGACAGCATGTGCCGCAGAGCTTAGGACTTATACATGCATGGTACAAAGTGTTCGATTATTTTGTTATCAGGGTTTTTGGGGTAACATAACTTTAGGTTAGAAGGGGGCGTTTTTACTAACAAACACAAAATAGTCTTCCTAGATTCCTTGTATTCAGAGTAGACAACAAAAGCCTCTTTATAACCTAAAAATGCTAACCAAACTTGCCAGGACTGAAAAGTGTCTGCCAGTTTATTCCTATTTTCTTAATAGCTCCATATTTACTAAATTCATCATTCACTATTTCATGTCTCATATCTAATGGGAGAGACTCAGTGAATAAGGTAGATTTATCTCTTCCTCGAGCTCAATACTTGGGCAAATAAATGGTTTCTGAGTTACCACAATTTTTTTTTGCAGTTTCAGCAGATTCCAAAGCAGATGCCTCATGTCTCGAAGTCGATCCAAAGTCATCAACATTTGGAGGATTTTCAATTTCCAAGATGGGTGCAGAGGTCTTCATCTGTGGCAAAACAGCATCATCAGAGGGCCCAGGGGTATTCGAATATTTATCGATACATCTCAAAGACTGAATAGAGAGGAAAAAAGTAAACCTGAAAACCTTAAAAAGATATCATCAGTCTTTCATGGAGTTTATTCCTCTACTAATGGAACAAATGAGAACCAACTCCCAAATGTCCGCGCCCCTAACCCACCCCACAGGGGATGGCACAACATGATTAGAGTGGCCCAAGTGTAAACCAAACCCGCTTGCCAGAACTGAGAGTATTTCTAGGATACAATCATCCCCATCCTATTCATGTTATGGGCAAACCGGAAAGAATGCATTGAGTACTATCCCCTGAACCAGAACTCCTGGAATCCATGATCCAGCCCTAAAGAATAGTTCCGCCGTTGAGCCTATCAATCTGATACCTCTTCGGATATCAACCCAATCCCTATTATGATATATTTTCCTATTTGTAAAGTCCAATAAATTTTACCAAAAGTTGAATACTAAAAATATTAGTCCAAAACAGACTCTTGGACTCAAACCCGGGAACAAATTCCATGGGTTCAAAGAGCCCCCTCATAACGTCAAGGTGGTTTCACTTCGATGGGGTGTATGTGTCTCTGTGTGTGTACAATTTCAGCCAAATATTCGTTTATCGTTTTATTTGCTTGTTATTCACGCGTCAAATAATTCTCTCTGATAACTAAACTCAGCTGCTCAATAGCTTCTTGGCAATTCTTCCATGAAGAAACCTTGAAGAAAGGGGAATTACTAACTGTAGTTCTGACGTCAATTCAGGTCATATTCCATTTGGATTACAGGTATGCAAGAGCGCACACGATTCCATTGTCACTACCTACGCGGGAATAACGGATTAACCCAGCCTTTATTTTCCTTATGTGATAACAAAGTATTAATTTTAAATGTGGCACACTTTAGTTGTGACCACTCCATCAGTAACAATGGAACGCAAGTTAATAACCGGCAAAGAAAAGAGACATACCAAAATAAATATTGAACCGAAACTGATCAGATCTATGAGAAGCACTGAAGCGTAAGTCCTTCACATAGTAATTCAGTTCTGAAGGTTTTCATTCTTCTAAAAGCAATCTTTTAAATCCATGAGATGAAAAGTAATAACTGGAAGATGTGCTATTTTCGACAGACTGGAATGTGACGCTGAAAAGTCATACGATTACAAGTGTGATTTAAGGAATATTCATTTCAATACATTTAGTGCTGAAGAGAAGGTAAATGATGTACTCGTAGTAGCTTTACATAATAACAGCAATGAAAGTAAACTCTTTCCATTTTGGTATCATTTAGTTTCTACTGAGAGCCGACTTCAATTTCAAGTTGATAAACTTTCATATGATGTAACGAAAGCTAATTGAAACATGCACACTTTCTATTAGTTTTAAGAGAGCAAGGTATAATTACTAATATACCAGACAAAACCATATATCTTTTTCTTGATTTATGTCAAAGCTTTCTGCATTACCAAAAGAATTTCCGTTTTAGAATGATGAAATTGCGTAGTACTTAATCCAGGAAAAATAAGAGAAAAACCAACCAGAAGATTTCCATAATTTCCAGTCCTAATGCTGTTGCACTTTTATAATTAAAATACGTTTATTCTTACTTACCTCAAGTATATAAGAATTTACAGTGTTATAAGACTTAATGTTGTGTCAACTTCTAATAAAGTTACAAAAGTGGTGTTTTGGAACGACTATTTATTACAAAATTTCTAAAAGTTACTTTTCTTCCTATTTTAACAGGAAATGTTTACAGAATTATTACATTATAATAAAAGTAATGCCTCATATCTTCAAACTTAATAGCATTCGCTCATTCGATTGCTACAGTTAGGACGCGAAGTCTCAAAGAATTCAATGTTATACAGGAGTAATCCTCTCTCTCTCTCTCTCTCTCTCTCTCTCTCTCTCTCTCTCTCTCTCTCTCTCTCTCTCAAACAACACAAAGATTTAGAAGTTATGAAGGATATGAAGAAATTAAGTGAATTTATTGATAATGACTAGTCAAGGTCTATCTTAATTCTTGCTATTAGTTTCTTGCTGGTCTTATAATTCACTAGCATCATTAACACTGACGATTGACATCACAATCACAAGATGGACGAAGCCTCAGTCACAGAAGAGGAGGACAAAGGCTGCCCAGAAAAGAGACTTCCCTTGAAACCTTCCATTGTGCTCAAAACTGGCGACGGCCTTTCTCAATTAAGTGGAGATTTATGTCTTGTATTAGAAGTATGTACAATATTACCTTTTTTTCTCTCTCGTACCCGAACGAAAAATTCTCTGGAAATCTATTCACATCTCTTTATACTAGTGAATGTTCCTCACATATTGAAAGACATAACTTTGGCATCAAAATGCGCGGGAATGAAAAAGAGAAATGGAGCTGCAAAAGTTCAATATATATTATACTTTCGTTGTATTGAGAAAGAGAGCCGTGCAAAAGCACAAAAGATAACGTTTTCAAATATAAAATAAAATGATGGCGCCAACAGGCATCAATAGCGCTATGAAAGGAATTAAAATGAAAATTTAAAGGCATTGTGGGTAATTTCATGTAAAATACAAACGAACTGTGTTGCTGCTTTTCTAAAAATGGGTTACCTGGTATTCTTGACATTATTTCTTCACACACACACACACACACACACATTTATAATATAGGTATACCGGAGTGCCATACTTGTAATTCAATTTATAAAAAATACTCAACGAAACCGAATGCAAAACCTTCATCTGTTCACACTCTTTATAAGAGAATCTACTGTCCTTCAAAATAAACTCAGCCACCAAAGCGGAGAAAAATAAACTTCCACCAAAAACTATCTGTTTTATTCTTTCGCAGAACCAGTAACTTATCAGAATGTAACTTCAGTCTCTTGATCACTGTATTCTAAAATGCCCGTTATACATACAGCGCCTTTCTTGCGAATACCGTCGCTCAAACTGAAGTCACTCAGAAATGAATCCGACGGAAACACAATTGAAGTTTCCTTCAGTGCAATAACCGTTTGTTAAAAATACCTCCCTTCATTGAGGACTTGTCCAACCAATTAGAACGGGAATATTTTATAGCATTTATGGTGGCAAAAACAACGGAGAAGAAGAAGCAGCTGCTGGTGAATGAGATGTAAACTCACGAATGTTGGTCTCTCACTGACTGCGGATATGGTAGTTCAATTAAGGGATAATTACACTTGACCTCAATATGAAAAGTCTCAGCGCGTCGATTAATGAAAGCCTGCCACTTTCCATTGAAGTACAGCGAGTAATTTACCATATTTTTATGAACTGGGTAGCCCCAAGTATTAGGACTGTTCGGTCCGGTCTCTACCTGTGCTTTTTTGTATATTCATATAAAAGTTGTATAATTACTTGCTGTACTTTAATGGAAAGTGGCAGGTCAGGCATTAATCAACGCACCGAGCCTTAATGAAGGCAACCAAGGGGGGGTGGGGTGGAATAACCTTCTTGGAGAGAATTTCAGAGTTTTGTGGAGTAATTGTGACCACAGATTGGCAGACTTAAAGTGGCTCTAGGACCGCACAAAACGCAGTGTGCATCGGTCCGCATTACTGAGAGGTCACACAGGGCTTTCTCTCCGCTAGCTTGTGTGTTTGTGTTAGTATCTTGTTGCATATTATTTGGAATGCACCTTTCGGTGAAGTAATTTTGGAAGGGGGGTGGGGTGGGATCCGAATGATATTCTGACTATGGTGAAATGGTTGTATGGGGCAAAAAAACAAAAAAAGCTGCGAACGACTACGGTTAGACTGATTAGAAACGGAATGGCATGAGAACTGAAGCTGAAACGAATAAAGCTAAGTCAGTTACTTTGTGTAATCAGTAACTCTAAAGCGTAACCGACAGAACCATTAGCTGTTTAATGAAGAGATCAGCGAGTCAGAACAAAAGAGGAGAGCAGACAGACCACGAAATTCACTGGGTAAAGTAACGGAGAAAAAAGAATTATAATCGTAGAGTGAGAGCATTAAGGTGAGAAGTAGCTCCATCCTGGTAGGAGTTGGGGGTTAGGATTCAGTATGATTTACAACTCATGAAACCTCATACTTTCATTTCTGAGGAAATGAGCGGTATGAAAATCCTACGGATTATAACAACAGGGAAATAAATTATAAAAAAGAAAAAACCGCCTGTGGCGGACGACTGGTAGAACGATAACGTCAAAAGAGACGAAAGGGATGCATAATGTGTTCCAGAAGGATTTTGGCTCAAGAGAAGCACACGAATATGGCAGACCTTATGGAATTCCACTAAAATATAAAATAAAATAATGAAAAAAAAAAATAAGTTTCGGAGTAGAAACATAATTAGTGTTGGTTAAATAAGAAAAAACAAACGCTGATGACATAGTAACTAGAGAATCTCTCTCTCTCTCTCTCTCTCTCTCTCTCTCTCTCTCTCTCTCTCTCTCTCAATGTAATAGTAATCTCTCTGTTGAGTGGCGTGGACAAATTAGTAAAAAAAAAAAAAAACAGATATATGAGGATAAGAGAGTTTTTCTACTAGTGTTTTCACAATTGTAAACTCTGCCTTAATCCCATGACCAGCTATTAAATATGAAACGCTTGACAAAAAAATATTTATAAAAGACGGACATTAAAGACAAAATAGGAAAATTAACAAGTTCAAACTCCTGCATATGGGATTAAGCCACGAGAACTGAAAGAGTAAAAGAGGAGATAGTTCCTCACCTATATAAACTC
>NC_087202.1:141350808-141371240 GCF_015104395.2 Macrobrachium nipponense | reverse complement strand
CTTAATTCTGCTTTTAGGTCCACGTTGGTGGTTTAGTCTGGCGGCTGTATCGTAGCTGTATTCTCACCGACTGCCAATGGCTACACTTTTTATGATGTTAGACCCCAAAAGCCATGCTTACCTGGTACACATCTCCCATGTCTGACAGATTGAGATCAGTGTATGCTATGTCAGAAGTACACCTCCGAGATGCTACACTGTCCAGCTGAATCAAAGTGTATCACCAGTTGTTCTGGGTACTAGACTCTTGCAGACAATCTCTTCGCCTTCAGCAAGGTCAGATGTCTGCTAAAGACTAGAAATCTCTCCAAACTGGATGATGGTGAGGGCCTACGAGCAACATTCACTGACCACAGAGCCTAGTGGCATGATTCATGTAGACACAAGTACAACAAAACCCAACTGTTTCGAGCCCAGAAGCAGAAACCCTCCTGTGAGCAACATTGCAGATGTCCCAAGGAAGTCCACCCATCATGGTGTAGATCAACGCAACCTTCCGTTAACAAGTGTTTCTTTTGTGACAGACAGGCAGGTGAGGAGGCTCTGCATGAGGCTTCTACCTTTGAGCTTGATGCCTGTGTCTGGAAATGTGACCTACAATTAGAGGACAAACCACTTTTGGCTAAACTATGTGGAAATATTAGCACAAGAGGCCAAGTACTATATCAAATGTCTAGCCACCCTGTACAACAAAGCCAGAGACATGAAGGTGAAAAGGGATCCAGAACAAAATTTTGTCATGGCATAGTCTTTGCTCAACTGGTGCTCCACATTGAGCAAACCCGTAGAGACTCTGCTGTGGTACCAGTGTTTAAATTGATGGCATCCCTGTACAGTAGATATTGTATTTTTAAAGTAGTTTTTTTCTTAACTTGTTAACAAAATTGTTTTTGAAAAATTTCCTTTGTTTGGAAGAAAGGAGCTTTTATGGGGCTTTTGAGAGAGAGAGAGAGAGAATTACTCCTGTCAAACAATGAATTCTTTGAGACTGCGCGTCCTAACTGTAGCAATCGAATGAGCGAATGCTATTAAGTTTGAAAATATGAAGCATTACTTTTATTATAATGAAATAATTCTGTGAACATTTCCTGTTAAAAAAGGAAGAAAAGTAATGTTTAGAAATTTTGAAATAATTAGTCGTTCCAAAACACATTTTTGTAACTTTATTAGAAGTTGACACAACATTAAGTCTTATAACACTGTAAATTCTTATATACTTGAGGTAAGTAAGAATAAACGTATTTTAATTATAAAAAGTGCAACAGCTTTATGGACTGGAAATTATGGAAATCTTCTGGTTGGTTTTTCTTTTATTTTTCCTTGATTAAGTACTCGCAATTTCATCATTCTAAAACTAAAATTTCGTAATGCAGAAAGCTTTGACATAAAGCAAGAAAAAGATATATGGTTTTGTCTGGTATATTAGTAATTATACGTTGCTCTCTTAAAACTAATAGAAAGTGTACATGTTTCAATTAGCTTTCGTTATATCATATGAAAGTTTATCAACTTGAAATTGAAGTCGGCTCTCAGTAGAAACCAAATGATACCAAAATGGAAAGAGTTTAATTTCATTGATGTTATTATGTAAAGCTACTACGAGTACATCATTTACTTGTCTTCAGCACTTGATGTATTGAAATGAATATTCCTTAAATCACACTTGTAATCGTATGATTTTTCAGCGTCACATTCCAGTCTGTCGAAAATAGCACATCTTCCCGTTATTACTTTTCATCTCATGGATTTAAAAGATTCCATTTAGAAGAATGAAAACGCTGACATTATTTAGCTACAGAACAAAGGCTTGCATGTTTTATATCGAGCAAGAACATGCATTATATGAGGAGAGAAGCTACTGGAGAAAGCCTTCAGAACTGAATTACTATGTGAAGGACTTGCGTTTCAGTGCCTCTCATAGGCCAATCAGTTTCAGTTCAATATTCATTTTGGTATCACACTTTTCTTTGGCGGTTATTAACTTGCGTTCTATTGTTACTGATGGAGTGGTCACAACTAAACTGTGCCACCTTTGAAATTAATACTTTGTTAGCACACAAGGAAAATAAAGCCTGGGTTAATCCGTTATTCCCACGTAGGTGGTGACAATGGAATCGTGCGCGCTCTTGCATACCTGTAATCCAAATGGAATATGACGTGAATTGACGTCAGAACTACAGTTAGTAATTCCCCTTGTTCAAAGTTTCTTCATGGAAGAATTGCCAAGAAGCTATTGAACAGCTGAGTTTAGTTATCAGAGAGAATTATTTGACGCGTGAATAACAAGCAAATAAAATGATAAACGAATATTCGGCTGAAATTGTTCACACACAGACACATACACCCCCTCGAAGTGAAGTCACCTTGACGTTGAGAGGGGGCTCTTTGATCCCATGGAATTTGTTCCCGGGTTTGAGTCCAAAAGTCTGTTTTGGACTAATATTTTTAATAATCAACTTTTGGTAAAATTTATTGGACTTTACAAATAGGAAAAGATATCATAATAGGGAATGGGTTGATATCCGAAGAGGTATCAGATTGATAGGCTCAACGGCGGAACTATCCTTAGGGCTGGACCATGGATTCCAGGAGTTCTGGTTCTGGGGATAGTACTCTCTGCATTCTTTCCGGTTCGCCCATAACATGAATAGGATGGGGATGATTGTATTCTAGAAATACTCTCAGTCCTATCAAGCGGGTTTGGCTTACACTTGGGCCACTCTAATCATGTTGTGCCATCCCCTGTGGGGTGGGTTAGGGGCGCGGACATTTGGGAGCCGGTTCTCATTTGTGCCATTAGTGGACGAATTAACTCCATGAGAGACTGATGATATCATTTTAAGGTTTTCAGGTTTACTTTTTTCCTCACTATTCAATCTTTGAGATGTATCAATAAATATTCGAATACCCCTGGGCCCTCTGATGATGTTTAGCCACAGATGAAGACCTCTACACCCATCTTGGAAATTGAAAATCCTCTAAATGTTGATGACTTTGGATCGACTTCGAGACATGAGGCATCTGCTTTGGAATCTGCTGAAACTGCAAAAAAATTGGTGGTAACTCTGAAACCATTTATTTGCCCAAGTATTAAGCTTGAGGAAGAAATAAATCTACCTTATTCACTGAGTCTCTTCCAATAGATATGAGACATGAAATAGTAAATGAGGACTATAATTACACCCAGTGACAATACAAAAAGTTTGTTTGAAGACGGTAGTTGGCTCTTCACGTTATCCCCCCTCATTCTCCAACGGCAAACCAGCTAATCGCCTAGATCTTCGAAGTGGCGGTTCGGCTCTTGAATCACTTGGTCTGTTGTCCATAGCAGCTTGGGTGCCTGCAGCAAGGGGCACTGGGTGTGTCCCTGTTACCTGAGCAAAAGAAGATGAGGCAGCGGCAGTATCAGAGGTGGCTAGATTATTGGTGTTATTATTATGGAAGCTTTCCCTATTATAATCCCTTATGAAATAACATTAACTGTTTTCCTAATATTTCGTAAGTTCGGATTAAATGGTAAGGTTAGCTACTCTTTTTATTCGTTTTTGTATTCATATTGACTCTTTATGCGGAAAGGCCTTGTGGCTTTAGTGAAGGCATTAATTATGAAATTTTATGTATAGCATAATTTTCTAAAAACTTCTTTTATATGATGTATTTCGCTGTCAACATATTCAGGATCACATATTTTCAAGAGTCTTGGAATGAAATTTATCATTATATTTTGCTTTACTTCATTATTATGAGAAGAATAGAAGTGGACATAAGCTTCAGCATTAGTCACTTTTCTGTAAACAGTAAATTTAAAACTGAATGTAATAAGGTCATGGTATACCAAAACATCCAGAAAGGACAGCCTATTTTCCACTTCATATTCCATTGTAAAGTGAATGGCAGGTAAAATGCTATGGACATATCTCAAAAACTGTTCAAAGTCTATTTGATTACCTTGGAAAAATTACGGAGACATGTTCGACATATCTTACCAAAATGAGTGGTTTTAGATTTGGATCACATTTGGAGAGGACTTCACTTTCTACAAATTACATGCACAAATTTGCAAGTATGGGGGATAAGGGTGAACCCATGGCTACGCCAACTTTTTGTTTATAGCCTTCATTGTTGAATGAAAATATTGTGGATGAGACACCGACGAATCAAGTCTAAAAACTGTTCTGTAGGAATAGTGCTGTTTGAAGCAAAGTCCCTTTTATGTTCCTGTAATCTCATGTCCTTCCCCTACCTGTCTCCTCAAAAGAAAATAAATCACAGAACTTGCATTTTATGGGACATACACTCCTATGTCTCTATTGGCGTCACTATCGCTACCAATTCTGTGGCTATTATTCTTGCTGAATTCGGATTTTTGAATTTTCATATGTAAAAGCTACTTTAACATGAACTAACTGTTGATTAACTGGGCTGTTGATTTTAAATTTTCATGATATGGAAGCGTTATGCATCTCTTGTTGTGATCAATGTGCTTGTGTGAAGGGTTGTACAATATTTTCTTAGCCTTAGACAAAGAATCTTCAATATAATGGGCAGGGCAACTCAGCTTACTAAAGGTATTTCGAATATAGGAAATTTCATCTCAAACTTTGAGAGCCCTGACAACTATGTTGACAATGATGCTTTTCTTTATCTGAATGCTGTGATAATAAGAATAAAAATAAACATATAATTCTGCATTAGTCGAAACTTCTTTGTGGTTAGATTGTAAAACGCTGGGACATCCAAAAAAGGTCATTTGCGCTCTGATTCCTTCTCATATGTGAAATTGATTTGTTGTATCTGATTGTTAACAAATTGTAAATGCAAAACCCGGATGCCATTGTTTTTAAAATACGAAAGCTCATTAGTTTAATTTCACTAATCATTAAACTAAATCACACCAACGCTGTATATATGTGACGGCCGTCTGTGCATGAAATCATTCGGAAGAAACATAAAGCGCAATAAAGCGTCGGCGAACGGTTAGTTCTTAATCACAAGTGAAGTCATTACTGTTGCTTATGGTGAGTGGTTGCGATGTAACTGAACAGCAGCTAATTGAAGCAGACTGTCCTTTGCCACTTAATTCTGGGAATGTAATCTTCCTATTTATTACATTTTATCAGTAAAAGAAATAATCCCATCTGATATTTTTATCATATTCTGTATCATACAGTGTAATTAATTATTATTATTATTATTATTATTATTATTATTATTATTATTATTATTATTATTATTACTATTTGGTAATTTCATTTTCTCATGACTTACCCATTCCGTTTTCTGGCGTTACACTGAGTCGCTGTCTTTCGAGAATGTACAACGGCAAAATGAAGAATGACTTACAAAATATTAGTTTATTTTCCGCACCCTTAGATGTGTTCCCTCCGATACTGACAAGGGAAAGAAAACCTTGGTAACCAGATTTATGGCATTGGGCCGAGAGTCAACAGAAGGAAAAATTATTGATTTATGAGACCTCTGTTCGTGGCATTAGATTCTGTCTTCGTTCTTTCGTCTTCCTGGTTTTAAAGATGGCCGTGTACTTCGTCTGGTCCTTCTTTTGAATTATAATTGAGATACAAAAAAAAAAAAAAAAGATAATTTTTTTTAATACCTATAAATTTATATTCAATTATTCCTCGGCTTTTATTCATTACCACAGAAACATTTTACTGATTCTGGTCTTTTTTTATTGCTAGCTTAATATACCAAATGATTTATTTCACCTTGTGAACTCAAGTCACATACAATTAACTCTATTTAATGAATTAACTTCACTGTGAACGAGTAATCGATTATAGATTTGTCTCAGTTATCCTAGTGATACTATGACTCTTCCCACGATGATTTCTATATTTCTAGCGTAGCTCCTGATTCTCCCTCTCTTTTTGTTTTCCTCTGTAGCAGGATGGCAGCTCTCCCTTCCCACCTCTCGCTTCTGTCAAGCGCTCATTAAGCAAGCATCTGTGAATCTGTTTCAGGGAACTCGTTCAACTCCATTCCTTAACCTTTCAATTCATTCATTCACTTTTGCCAACTACTTCAGCTCTTTAGGCATCCTTTGCTTGTTCCTTATTGTAAAAGTTAAAATTACTTCTTTTCTAAATTATGGACACTTTTCTGGAGACAGTTGTTAATAATATATGGTTCTTTGCGTTAGAAAACTAATGTGTTTTGATGTATTGGGCTGAATCATAATCTTAAGTTACGTAATTTCGTTCTCGACGATCTCTTGATATTTATTTAGTGTAATTTCTAGCAAGTATGACTCTAATTTCCATGAAGTATAGTTTTCTTCACATTTCTGTTCAAAAGAAAACATACTATCGGTAGAATATGTTAGAGCTCGTCAAAATTTAAGATTAGTTGTTTTAACTCTGTTTTCACAGAATTTTCTGAGTTATACTTCCACTGAAAACATCCGCGTGTTTATATAACTAGCCTAAAAATATACAGCTCTTTTCGAAGGGGCCTACCGTAGCTTAAAAATAGCGTTTAATTAAGATTTCTTCGAATATGGTAGAGGACCTGAGCACAGAAAAAATAGGAAATTATTTTTTTTCCGTCTCTTGTAATTCTTTTGCTAACAAAAGGCAGATTAAAGCTGGTTTCACTTTTCCGTGGAAGAGAAGGAAGAACTACAGAACAAAGAGGCAGGAAAACCGAAAATTAGTTTACACAAAGAGAGGACGGGATTAAAATGAAAAGACTTTTCAGTCCCCATTTCCTTCCCCAGACTCTCCTGTTGATCTCCTAGAAAGTCTCCAGCATCGTCTGGAAGTGGAATTGTTGTTTGCCTTCCCTGTCTCAACCGGAGCTTTGATTGTTTTCTTTCCCTCTCGGCCTCTGAAGGTTTTTATTTTTATCCTTACTGGAGATTTACGAGTATTATATTCGTGTTAAGAAAAAGTAAAAAGGTCAGTGTGATGTATCCTTTGTGCAACTGGAAGAGTCTGTGAAACGCTTACTCCTTCAGGTATATTGTTTCATCTTGATATCTGCTACTTAAACAATTTTGATTTAGTAAGCGACGGGGCCAGGGTTCGGTTTCCATGGTAGGATGAGTAATTTAAAAGCAAGTTAACCTCAGAATAAGAAATACAAAAGTAAAAAGAAAAAAAAAAGGTGGGGGGACGGTTAAACAACAAAGCATAGGATATTCTGCAGTGTGTTTTCAGTTTCGACGTCCACACATATTTCATAAAACGTCTATTTTTATTTTTACTGATAAGTAATAAAAGGAATTTTCAAGGGAAACAGAAACATCTTCGTTGTAGGGTACATGACATCATTTAAGGGAAAAATATTATTTAATTTAAATTTAAATCTGAGTTGTTTATTTAAAACTCAAAATGATGGCAATAGTCAAAATGTTTGTATCACTTTTGACTCATGTTTGCCGACTTCGGCTCTTGGCTTTGTTTTCGTCTTGTGTGCAAAAGCATTATTGCTTTGTTAATTATTTATACAAAAAAACGCAAAAGGATACTGAGGCAATTAGATCCCGCATTGATATTCTCTGTATATTCTAATAAACCTTTCATTTTTAGTTACCGCCTTTACGGAAACCTTAGAACCTCATGACTCAGTTTGGATAAAATATTCATGGAGGTAGATTAACAGCACAAAAATGTATGAATAAAGAGAAACCTAAGGTATGAAGAATCAAGAGAATTGCAGTTTCGACAGTTTATGCAAATAGTTTCACGTCATCGCATATGTCATAATTCTAATGACATATTCATATCCGCTCACGAGACAGCCGATACAGGATTCCTTTGATCTTTTAACAACGTCTGTGAGATCCGAGACGGTTCTGCATATCCGCGGAGGGTTAAGACAAGGCCAGGCATCAATTCGCTTCACATTCAATATCGCATATCGTGGGAGCGTAGTCCTGTTTCTTCAATACCTGTCGTGGTGCCATTGAAAAAAATCATTTTTATAGACAATGGGAGGGGAGGAGGATGACAGAGCAAAATGGCAAGATCAGAGGAGAAGTGGTTTAATATTTATTTCTATAACTGTTATTTGTTTATTCATTTTCTTTCTAAAAGATGGTAAACATTTTTTTAAAGATGGATAAACAAAACTAGTTCATTGCATACTTTTAATGGAAAGTGAAAACGGTGGTGCGAGATAAAGTTGAAGTTATGGAATACTTATTATAAAAGTTTTCTAACACCAATGATAGTCCAGTATAAAACTTAATGGTAACAAGCACAACACAGGAATGCTTGGCGAAGACTAAAGCAACCGCATCAGTTTACCAGACTTCCCCCAACTCCCTTCAGGAGACGAGCTTGTCACACCAGAACTCCATTTTTGGTAGCAGAAGCGTTATGAATCCTGAGAGCCATTAAAAACGTGAACAACCGAATAAATTGTAACAAATGTATCCTGGTGGTTTTGCACACTTATGGCTTCACGTCTCCCCTTTCAAATGATTTATGCACATTTGATTCATCAGAAGAAGTTCACATAAGGTAGAGTTTGTCATAAGACCATATTTGAAGCAACTCAATTTGGACTAATGTTATGAATCATTAATAAAATTCATTCATTGACGCAAATTGAAAAAAGTTTGTTGTTATTGTTCTCTAATATTAGCTCAAATTCAAGGGTATTTTTACTTAGACTTAAAGCTACGGTGAAAATAATTTCCAAACTTTTATGATCGAATGAATTTTTTTATCAGTCTATAGACATAACATATCATCCTATTCATAAATTGTACTGAAATACGTATTGTTGATCACATGCCTTTGAATATGTAAACTTATAGAGAACATTTATCTTTTCTCTGATACGCAATGTCCTCAGCAGATATCACATTTCGATTAAATCGTTATTTTCTTTATTTCACCTTCCTTTCCTGTTTATTTTATAAAGTACTATCCATCCGTTCATTTTGGTGCAGCTGCACAAAGGAAGGTTATGGAACCCTGGCGGTTATTGCAACTATAAGTATTGCTTTTTGCTGTTACTGAAAAGCTCCACTGAGTACTACTGCTGCTGTAATAAATTATAACAAAGAAGCTTTCTGACGCCTCAAGGTTTTACGAGAAAAATGCCCTTCAGTGATTCCTCAGCTAAAATAGTTAACCTCTGAGTAGATTAGACTTCTTTAAGTCACATTTATCGATGCAACTGTAAGTTATATATCCATTAATGTGAGAGAGACTATAAATTGAGAATCTACTCATCAGCATCTCATTAGAAGCGTCGTCACTGGGACAGAACATAAGAAATTCAGTGCTCTTGCACACTGCCGATTCCAGAACGGAAAATCAATGTATAAGTTGTTTTCCTTTTCGGACTTTCAATTTGTTAATGATGTTCGAAAACATCTTTTTCACGAAGAAATAAATTTGTTAAAATTAAAATTTGTCTGTTTTATAAAAGTCTCAAGAATCCATGGACTAGAGCCCAGACTTAAAGATTTAGTTAAGCAAATAGTAATTTTGTGAAATTCTCTGCTTTGTGTTACACTAGGAAATGGATGGATAACAAAAACAATTCATAAAGGATACGAAGTCATAATATTATTTTATGGACATTTTTATTTAATATATTTATTTATTTTTTTTGAAAGCTGTTCTGTACTCGCGCTTTTGATTGTAAGAAAGTATAAATATTCCGAAACATAACTGATTCTGAACATAACACTAATGAAATATAAAATAACAAGAGCCAACAAAAATTAACTAGAGAAACATGTCGGCCAAGTAAACAGTCAGTTTGTCGGAACGATGAGACTTCATTTACGTTGAAAGAAAAGGCTCATCAGCAGCACGTCAGAACTTTCAGTTCTTTGAAAGAACTCCACCTACAACCGACTACACCTCTCACGTTCCATATAGGAAATTTTGTTTGGCATAATCGATAGCTTTTGTTTTCTTCAAGTGATGTTGACAACAGATCCACTTTAAACTTATGATTCGATAATGATATGCATCCGATGCTCATTTGTTATCCGGATAATAATGGTCATTACTGATGTTATCACACATGTCGATGGGTAGCGATTTGTATGCTGATATAAACGTCACCAATACCCTATCAATAAAATTTGCATATTTCCGCTGAAAAAGAAAAGGGCAATAATTTTGTTTAAAACGAAAATGATTTACACAGCTTTAACATTACTATGAGTTGGGTCATTCGTATAATGACTCGGTTCTGACTAAAGCGGAAACACGGCTCGGAATTAGAAGCCTGAATATTAATTTTATTTTTCTACTTTTGTAATTTCCCTTTTTGAATTCATTATTTTATGAGATTCAAAGGTCTGACTAATTCATCGAATAATTTGTTTATTGGCATCGCATCTCTGTTTATCTATGGATGTGATTCACACGATAAGTCAAGGAGTCTTCATCTTTTGTAATTATATTGCATTAAAATAATGATGTTCTCACCCCTTTTGGAGGGTAGTTTCCTCAGTGCAGTTCACGTGGTGCACTGTAGGCATTACTGAAGGTTCTCTGCAGTGTCCCTTCGGCCCCTAGCTGCAACCTCTTTCATTATTTCTACTGTACCAACGTTCACATCCTCTTCCATCTGACTTTCCACCTTCTTCTAATAATTATTGTTTCATGGTGGAACTGCTTTGAGGTTTTTCTTTTTCAATGCTGAGCGACCTCATAGGTCTCAGTGTTTGGCCTTTAGCCAAAATTTTATATTCCAATGATGCTTCTCAATGAAAAGGCCAAAGCTGAATCTGAGCGCTAGAGATGAAATGTGAACCGGGCACAGGACACTGAGGCGACGTGAGCATTGACTTTCAACCTTTGTTCTTATGCAGTCAGCACAATGACCTCACAGTCTCCAGAACACGTTTCACAAGCAATCAGCCGCCCAAAATAAAACATCAAGTGGAACGGATCCTTGAAGTGTTGACATCTCGCTTTCTTTGGAATATTTATTTGGTGGCATCATTGTAATGACATGCCATGGCAAGGGCTTCTCCCTCTTTCCCCTTGTAGGGAAGACATCCTTTTTTGAAGGCCTCTAGATCTGGGATACGGGCAAGTATCTGTTCTTTCAACCTTGTCCGGTGGACAAAGGAAGCATCAACATTTAGTTGTTCCAGTTTTCTTTCTTTGTACAAATCATAAACTTCTACCATCGTAAAATAGCAGCACCATCTGCTGTCAATTGTTTGTCTCTTATGTACATCTCAAGCCAAGCAAAAGCATGGGCACATGCCTGTTGTCTGAACTGCACATAATCCTCTCCAATTTTCTGTGAATTTAGCCTGGCTCTTTCCTTATTTGCACACAAGATGGGTGGTACATATGGTCCTTGGAAACAATATCTCCAACCTAAGCTTGGTCAGAAGTTTCTCATCTAGTAGGTTCATGGTGCATCATTGCAGCTTTTCGTGTAAAGCCAATGTCATGGCCAATCGTAAATCTTTGATTGTTGCTGGTTTGTCACAAATGAAGCAGATTCCTCCTTTCTCAGTTTTAGATTCTTCTGAATCATCTTCACCTGCCTTCTGGCTACTACTTGTGATGTTTGCTGATAGAGCATCATCTTCTTTTGTCTAAAACGTTGACTTCCTTTTCCTTTCTAGATTTGGGGTTTTGACCTTCAGCTTGCATGATTCATGACACGTAAGACAGCAACAAATGAATACGCGTTTGTTATCTGAAATATCTGTGTCTCCTTTGGTCTGTGCGGCGGGAAATATCCCTTCAGTTGCTGATGTCTTGTTCAACGTTGAAGTCGTGACTCTGAAGGGAAAGGTAGACTAACGAATAGGAGATCAAAGTGAATGTGCTGATCTTCTCAGCTTTCATCTCATATGCAAATCAATTTTAGTGAACGCCAGAGCAAATGGAGGTTTGATTAGTCTTCTTACATTTTAAGAAAAATATTATTCCTCGTTAAAAACTGTACGATAATCATCATGACGTCTACATAAACATCGAATCTTCTGCAGTAAAATGATAATGTAGTGTATGCAGCTATTTTAGTGAGCACAGATTCCATAAACAAAAGCATCCGGACATGTATGCCAAAATAAATAGTAACAAATAAATTAAAAAAATTAAACAAATAATATCAAATAATTAATGGACTCTCCCTACGGACTTCATTGAACCCGTGCGCAAAGAGAGGCAGACGAACTAAGTTGGTTCCTGGTCTTGGAATAACCTGTTGAGGTTACTGAAGGCGCCTTTACAACTCCTCCTTTAGGTGAGAGGATTATTATTATTATTATTATTATTATTATTCATATTATTTATTATTATTATTCATGCAAAAACATTCCATATGGTCGAGCAAGAAAGCCTGTTAAATTGATAAGGAATTATTACCAGAATAAAACGGACATGCAATAAGATTGAATATTGCCAAGTCGAGAAAAGCCTCTCAAAACGGATGAGTTAAAAGAAGGCTTGAATAAACCAGTGCCTGAAGAAGCGAAGCAGCAGAAGGCTCAGTCGCGAAGCTTCCAAAGGTCATTTCGACACATTTTCTCATCCTGACGGGAATCAAGGTTCACGGAATTGTTGAGGCGACTTTTCCTCTGTTTCGAGATACCACGATACCTCGTCAAGATGTGGACGGTTATGCTTCAAGAAATCGTTCATTATTATTATTATTATTATTAAAATGTCGGTAGATGAAACCTGTTCACACGAAACAAGTCACCAATGGAAATTCAAGTTTCCAAAGAATGCTGATTTCAACCTCCCACCGCAGACCCCACTCTTCAGCAGTAACTGTTCTTGATACAGAGCCAGTGTTTTTGTAACGCCCTCGGGGAGACAAAACTGCGACATCTGAGTGGTTATGCCACGACACTAACCACTATAGCAGCGGACCAGATTGACTGTAGGCAATGAAGGCGATAGGAGACTGTTTCCTGTTAAAATAAACTTAAGCACCATAACCATGAAATAATTCTGCAGCGATGATCTGTCTTTGTTAACAATATCTTTTTGTTATCTTTAAAAAGGCATTTTTTTATCTTTTAAAAGGATCCTCTCCAAAGGTTCTGTTTCGACATTTAACAAGTTGTTTTGTAATGAGAGTATCTTACTCTGTCATTCCAGACAATGATGCGACCAACCAAAGTCGAGTTGGTACCACGTACCCAGTGGAATGTCTTAGTGCCACCGAAACTGTAAATGTTTACACTTAATTGGGAAATAAAACCTTTGTTTCTTTGGGAGTGAACTGATGCCATTACCTCAAACTGAAATTGCATCGCTGCATCTCTGACACAGATGCAAAAAAAAAAAAAAAAAAAAAAAAAAAAAAAAAATTGCTACTCTAAATCATTAGAAACATTCACGAAAAGAAAAAATTCAAATTTCACTCACAGGCCCTTCATGAGGTGTACTGTAGATGTTACTTAAGGTTCTTTGCAGCGTCCCTTCGGCCCCTAGCTGCAGCCTCTTTCATTCCTTTTACTCTACCTTCGTTCATCTTCTCTTTTTCCATCTTACTTTCCACCTCTCTAACAATATTGCATCAGAGTGCAATTCTGAGGTTTTCCTCCTGTTATACCTTGAAAGCCTTTATCCTCCCAATTCATCTTTCAGCACTGAATGACCTCATAGGTCCTAGTACTTGGCCCTTAGCCTTAATATTATATTTCGTTCCATTCCATTTAAGGTTCCTGGGACACAAAACGGTTGGTTGCATAACGTATAATTGAAAAACACAATTTTCCTTTTTGTAGCTTTGCAATTTCATTTGTGAAGGAGCAAAGAATGAAACAAAGGAGATTACAAAAATCATGTTTTAACGACGAGCAATATTCCTTTGTTCGATAAGAGAAGCGAATATTCTTCCCCTCCTCCACTGAGGGGAGGTCAGGGGTTGCTGGGTGGCTTGGGAACACCAAACAAGCAAAAGCAAAGAGAACACAGGTTCACTGACGTCAGTTGCCATAGGCGATGTTACGCTGGGGGATGCAACAGAAATCAGAGAGAGAGAGAGAGAGAGGAGAGAGAGAGAGAGAGAGAGAGAGAGAGAGATTGGTTTCATAACCATTATATACATGATTTGAAGAGCAGACAAGAACCAAGTAAAAGGGTCAGAATTAGTTACTTAACGAAATGATATTGTCCCTCGAGCAACCTCTGAATGAGAACTGTATATTAGGGAGGCTGGAGATGAGTGGAGATTTTATGAAAGGTAAAGTCCTACGTAAGTTGGCGATGTAGATATAATTATATCAATAAATGGATGGGATATATATATATATTATAATATATATATATATAATAATATATATATATATATATATATAATAGATAGATAGAGAGATATGTGTGTGTGTGTAAGTAACGATCTGATACCATTACGAATACGGGCTAATGACGTTCCTTTCAGAAATGTTGTAGAAACAACTTTTTCGGTTCAGTCATTGTAACTTTCCAAATTCAGAACTCTCAGAAACTTTCCCTTTTAGTTCGAATATGCTTTCTAATTCTCGTTTTGCCAAGTCACCGAAACAGAGATATATATATATATATATTAATATATATATATATATATAATATATATTATATATATATATATATATATATATATATATCGCTGACTTAAATTCATTTCCAGGAATGCAAGAGAGAAGAGGAAAAGAAGGGTGGTGAAGATACTTGATAAAATATCCTATATTCATACAAGGAACAACGCCAAAAAGGGAATAGAAAGTTGATGAAACTTAAAACCAACCGTCAATGAAGAGTGAGATTCTATCGCGTTTGCAGACGATCCCTGAATAATCGTCCGGGTTCGAAAAATTCAACAAGGAAAATACCAGTTCCAGACTCGTGTCAGAACAGGAGATGGAAGAATTAAGCTGAGCATGTGGCTACGCTCTCTCTCTCTCTCTCTCTCTCTCTGAGTAGTTCATGCTCGTGCATATTCCCGTCCACGTGCCCAATGTAAGGGTGATTATCTCCGAACTATATAAGCTACAGTACATAAGCATCACACATCCGCATATATATATATAATATATATATATATATATATATATATTATATATATATATATATATATATATATATAGTATATATATGTTGTTATATATAGGCTATGCAGGTATATCACATACATCCATTCAGGAAATCGCAGACAACCACATCAGAAGAAAAATTTATTAGTGACGTTCCGCACATACAATGTGCATCTTCAGTCTGTTGAGATAAAAAAAACACATACATATTAGCATTCAATATTAGCAGGATTCTTAATATAGTAAAAAGACTAAAATTAACTTAAAATTGACATAAAGGACTAAAAAATTGACAAGTAAAACTAAAAAGTAAAAAGTACAAATAAAAAAACAAATACTTGGGTGGGCAAGAAGTTAAAACGTTGACTATGCCAGATAAAGCGGAGAAGATGAAACTCCACTATTCAACGAGGAACAAGACGTTTTAATAATATAATGACTCTGAGTGTTTATGTAATCAGAGTCTTTAACCGAGCCTAAGATAGAGAAGTGTTGTTTCTTCACCTCTATCTTGCAATTGATTGCGTGTTTTTTATGTTTGAATGTTCAGGCCTACTTAATTTTTCTTTTGACCGGTCCTAAAACTAAAGCCCATGTGACTGCAGTATCTCATCTGCTGCAGCCTCCTAGTCGATCCAACGTAAATTCCGGGACATCCCGGGCACGTAAATTTGTATACCACGCTGGATCGCATGAACTGCTGCAGACGATCTTTGAAGCAGAAAAAAGAGCCTATTTTGCATGGGTTGTTAGATATAAGTTTTATATTTAGACAGGATGGTGAACTCTTTATGGCCAGTTTTGACGTGGAGCCGTTGTTTACGAATGTCCCTATTAATGAAACTATAAACATCATAATTGATAGAATATTTCCAAATGAAGAGTTTTTATTTCATGGTTTTAATAAGCTGCTTTTTAAGCAATTTTTTAGAACTTGCCGTTCAAGACTCAGCTTTTGTTTTTAACAATAAATTATATTCTCAGGTTGCTGGTGTGGCCATGGGTTCTCCCTCGGGTCCATTATTCGCAAATTTTTTATGTCTAGTCTTGAACAAGGAATTTTTGAATTCTTGTCCTAATTCTTTTAAACCATTGTTTTACAGAAGGTACGTGGACGATACCTTCGCCCTTTTTAGATCGAATGGCAAGCTTTACAATTTTTACAGTTTATTAATTTGAAACACCCTAACATTAATATTTACTGTGGAACTCGAAAACGGTAATTCATTACCGTTTCTTGATATTTGCATAACTAGGGATCAGTCAATTTTTAACACTTCAGTTTTTAGAAAGAAAACATATACGGGACTTTCTAATAATTTTTATAATTCTTGTCAAAAGAGTTTTAAGCTTAATGCAATCTCCACTATGGTTCATAAAGCACTAAAATACTCATCAAACTGGGATATCTTTCATAAAGAAATTGAATTTTTATCTAATATCTTCCAAACGAAACTCGTACCTAAGAATGTATTTTTTAATATTGTTAACAAACTTTTAACTTTGCATTTTAAACCACCCTTTCCAATGATAGGCCTACCAAAGAAATTAATGTATGCCTCCATACCATATATATACAATAGCAAATTTTTCACAACACCTAACTAGAATCATAGAAAGTGAAATTCCCTGTCTAAATATAAAACTTATATCTAACAACCCATGCAAAATAGGCTCTTTTTTTCTGCTTCAAAGATCGTCTGCAGCAGTTCATGCGATCCAGCGTGGTATACAAATTTACGTGCCCTGGATGACCCGGATTTACGTTGGATCGACTAGGGGCTGCTGCAGATGAGATACTGCAGTCACATGGGCTTTAGTTTTAGGACCGGTCAAAATTAAGTAGGCCTAGAACATTCAACATAAAAAATAAAAAACCACGCAATCAATTGCAAGCTAGAGGTGAATGAAGAAACAACACTTCTCTATTTTAGGCTCGGTTAAAGACTCTGATTACATAACCACTCTAGAGTCATTATATATTAAACGTCTTGTTCCCCTCGTTGAATAGTGGAGTTTCATCTTCTCCGCTTTATCTGGCATAGTCAACGTTTTAACTTCTTGCCCAAGTATTTGTTTTTTATTTGTCACTTTTTACTTTTTAGTTGTCAATTTTAAGTTAATTTTTGTCTTTTTACTATATTAAGAATCCTGCTAAAATTGAATGCTAATATATATGTGTTTTTTTTATCTCAACAGACTGAAGATGCACATTGTATGTGCGAAACGTCTCTAATAAATTTTTCTTCTGATGTGGTTGTCTGCGATTTCCTGAATGGTATGTATGTATATTATATATATATATATATATATATATATATATGATATATATATATATATATATATATATATATATATATATATATATATATATATACTATATATATATATATTATATATAAATATATATATATATATATATATATATATATATATATATATATATATATATATATATATATATATATATATATACACATATATATATATATATAATATATATATATATATATATATATATATATGTATATATATAGATATTAAAGGACATTTGTAGCTTGAATTGATATATAAATGGATCACGGTTCGATGTGATAATTATTCATAACAAAAGGCTACGTGCTGTCAAACGCTCGAATTGGCTAACATGGTAGACGGGGTTTCATATCGATTCTAATTACGAAAGCACCGAGATCGAGGGTGATTTGTAAGGTCAGAATCGATATGAACTTATGCGTCTCTGTTGGCTGATTGGATAGCGTCACTGACTGTCCTGATTTCGTCCCCGTCCACTTGGACGGTGGTTCAATCCCATGGGGGGACGAAATTATTATCAACTAAAAAAAAAAAAAAAAAATTCCCCTTTGGTACATATATGAAAAATATCATTTGGGAGGTTAAAGTGAAATTTAGATATTAAAGGACATTTGTAGCTTGAATTGATATATAAATGGATCACGGTTCGATGTGATTAATTATTCATAAACAAAAGGCTATGTGCTGTCAAACGCTCGAATTGGCTAACATGGTAGACGGGGTTTCATATTGATTCTAATTACGAAAGCACCGAGATCGAGGTGATTTGTAAGGTCAGAATCAATATGAACTTATGCGTCTCTGTTGGCTGATTGGATAGCGTCACTGACTGTCCTGATTTCGTCCCCGTCCACTTGGACGGTGGGTTCGATCCCATGGGGGACGAAATTATTAACAAATAAAAAAAAAAATTCCCCTTCGGTACATATATGAAAATATATCATTTGGGAGGTAAAGTGAATTTAGATATTAAAGGACATTTGTAGCTTGAATTGATATATAAATGGATCACGGTTCGATGTGATAATTATTCATAACAAAAGGCTACGTGCTGTCAACGCTCGAATTGGCTAACATGGTAGACGGGTTTCATATCTATTCTAATTACGAAAGCACCGAGATCGAGGGTGATTTTGTAAGGTCAGAATCGATATGAACTTATGCGTCTCTGTTGGCTGATTGGATAGCGTCACTGACTGTCCTGATTTTCGTCCCCGTCCACTTGGACAGTGGTTCGATACCATGGGTGGACGAAATTATTATCAACTAAAAAAAATTCCTTTCGGTACATGTATGAAAATATATCATTTGGGAGGTAAAGTGAATTTAGATATTAAAGGACATTTGTAGCTTAAATTGATATATAAATTGATCACGGTTCGATGTGATAATTATTCATATATATATATATACTATATATATATATATATATATATATACATATAGTATGTATATGTATTTGTGTATCCTTCCAAAACTAAACAGAACTAGTCAATATACAGACACTTTTCTGAGAAATGAAAGCAATGTCTACACTTGTGTAAAATATTGTCAGAGGAGTGGAAAGACCACAAAGGAGCTTTCTTTGGCTGTCTGTTATATTGGAGAAAGTGTCCGTAACTCCTTGTAAAAATCTGAAAAAAAATGAGTGCAACTGAGCTTTGTAGAGTATTAAAGTATAAGTGAGGTAGTTTGTGTTTAGCCTCAGGGCGTTAGGTATTGGTATTTTTATCATTTAAAAGTTAGTTTATTGTCTAGAAAGTGTATTTGAGCAGAATTTGTCCTCCAAAGTGCTTTTCCAGTTATGACATTAAACCAACTCCAAAGCGGAGGGAGGATAGTCCGATGAAAAAAGTCAGTCTATGATAAAACTTTTCGTTTGAAAGGAATAAATGATACGTAGCTTATAACCTCATCTTGACGGTAAATACTCAAATAACTGAAAGTGACGACAATTTTTCTTTAAAGTGCCGAGAAAATCTTACGAATATGAATTTATTCTTAAATTCCGGAGCCGGAAAATGGTAACTCTCGTAGGACAAGTCCAGGAGCAAAATGTGTCTTGTATAAGGGTCGTTTGACCCAGGCGTTCGTTCATACGTCCTCAGTTGCTTGGTGGCCGATTGGTTGGGGAGAAGCGGTCTTCACCAAAGGCATCCAATTAACGTGGCGAGATGTGCGAGGGGGACGACACCATAGGTTGGGATCTCTGGACTTTAATTTACCCGGAGAGAGGGAGAGAGACACACTCACTGCCTGCTGCAGTTCCCAAGTTTCTAAAGTTAAGGGGAAAATAGCTCCCTTTTAGCGTGAATGAGCAATGAGTTTCATGTTCCAGATCAGTATCCTCACTGGCATAAGGCCGACTAAGTCTAGTAAGACAGCAACAAATGAATACCGCGTTTGTTATCTGAAATATCTGTATCTCCTTTGGTCTGTGCGGCGGCAAATATCCCTTCAGTTGCTGATGTCTTGTTCAACGTTGAAAGTCGTGACTCTAAAGGGAAAGGTAGACTAACGAATACTCGGTAAAGGAGATCAAAGTGAATGTGCTGATCTTCTCAGCTTTCTTTTCATTTGCAAATCAATTTTAGTGAACGCCAGAGCAAATGGAGTCCTTGATTAGTCTTCTAACATTTTAAGAAAAAATTTTTCCTCGTTAAAAAACTTTACGATAATCATGATGACGTAAACATAAGAAACATCGAAAGAAACTAATGTATGCCTCCATACCATATATATACAACTAGCAAATTTTCACAACACCTAACTAGAATCATAGAAAGTGAAATTCCCTGTCTAAATATAAAACTTATATCTAACAACCATGCAAAATAGGCTCTTTATTTTTTCTGCTTCAAAGATCGTCTGCAGCAGTTCATGCGATCCAGCGTGGTATACAAATTTTACGTGCCCGGGATGTCCCGGAATTTACGTTGGATCGACTAGGGGGCTGCTGCTGCAGATGAGATACTGCAGTCACATGGGCTTTAGTTTTAGGACCGGTCAAAAATTAAGTAGGCTGAACATTCAAACATAAAAAACCACGCAATCAATTGCAGATAGAGGTGAAGAAACAACACTTCTCTATTTTAGGCTCGGTTAAAGACTCTGATTACATAACCAC
>NC_087202.1:141335139-141350308 GCF_015104395.2 Macrobrachium nipponense | reverse complement strand
TCTTAGATGTTTGAGAACCACTATTTTTGTATTTCCTATAACATTTCCTTGAAATCTTGAAAAGGATGGTGCAGGCCTTTTCCCACCAGGTCTCTGGGGTTTATATCCTGTCTTTGGTGTTGATGTATTTTCGCTAGTTATTATTTTATCATTGAAAAAAGAATAACCTTCCATATGAGATGGAAAAGTAAAATTATCTATCCATAATTGTTCCCTGTCTATATTTAACCCAGTCAGCATCCTGTACCTTCCACTTTGGAGGTGAACTGGATGGAATGTTCTCAGAAAGCATTTAAATGTATTGGGTAGTGATCACTGCCATGTAAGTAATTATTAACAGACTAATTATATTACATGGCTATATTGGATGAACAAATACTGAGGTCAATGGCCAAAAAGATGTTAGTAAGATGTTATGGTAGGTCATTGAACTATCATTGTATATGATGACATCATTTGTATTCAGGATGTTCTTCACAATTCCTCCATACACATCTAAATTATTTTCTCCTCATAAAGGATTATGGGCATTGAAGCAAGACCACCGAGATAGAAGGCCTATTCGATGTGACGTGATGACGTGATGACGTCGACCATGGTGGTCTGACTCTCCGAGGCTGGCGAGTGACTGGCAACTCACTCGACTCAATCTTCCTTCCCTTACATCTCTTGGACACGAGCTATTTTTGTGGTTCCATTGTTTTATTTATGAACTGGACCATAAAACTTGCATGGCATAATGAGGTAGCGACTAGCGAGCCATGGATACATCTTGTGTCCTTTACTGGACGAACTTACTGTGGTAAGCAGATAAACGCAGCAATAAGTTCACTGCAACAGGTACATACTAGCCTACCTATTTGACTTTTGTCTCTGAATGACTTTCGACTGCAATATAAATACAGTCATCTTCATTTTAGGTAGGAGTTGTGAGCAACAAGGTTAGGTGCAATATAAAGAAAGACTGGTTTAGCCTACATTGAATTTTAGTAGGAATTAATGTCAACCAATGCATAGCAGAGTCAAGTATAGGCTAGCGTAAGTCAAAGAACTCCCAGTGTAGCCTATGCCAAACAACACCCAGTGTAGCCTATGTCAAACAGCACCCAGTGTAGCCTGTATCCAACAACACCCAGTGTAGCCTGTGTCCAACAACTCCCAGAGTAGGCTATGTCAAACAACTCCCAGTTCTGGACTTATAAAGCTTTTGAAAAGGCAATTTAAATGTCTTAATAGGCAAGACTAATAATGGTAGCAGTAGTCAGGTACGGTAAGCAGCATATAAAAAGAGTTACCAACAAGCAAAAACAAAGGGCAAACATATCAAACAAGTAAACACAACAAAGGTAAACCTACGTACTGCAAGTGCAGAGAAACCCCAGAAGGAATTTAGCAAAGAATGCTGTAGCCCATGTATATGTGGTAAAGAGCATTATTGCAATTTTTGGAGCAAGGGCCTGTGGCAGGTAAGAAGGTTGCAAACATGATACCTAACTGTGTGATAGAACCTTCAGACAAGGTACTCGGAGTTACATTAGCACACACATAGAAGTTATAGGTTCATCGCAACTTGAGTACAGTATAGGCAAGTTACCGTTGACCGTTACCGTTGACAGTAGTCTAAGATAAGGGACAAACCTTTTGGGCCTAGATGGGTTAAAGTGCATAAAATTAGACTGCCATAGTATTCTAAGGGTTACAGATTCAAAACAGGAACCTACATTAGAAATTTCAATAACCTAACCTAACCCATCCTCATTACATTACCAGGTTTTTTAGTGATCATTTATACACATAAAATATTAAAAGCCCATGTTTCTTCTTCCACAGGTAAAACTTGAGTACAGATGAATGAACTATCATACTGTATGCCACAATACCCTACCTACAGTGAAGGCTAACTGCACAGTACATGCATTTTTCATGTTGCTGAAATATGTCATTGGAGATTTCAAGATTCCTACGAATATCATTAAGCAGATATTCATTGACTCCAGAGAGCTGATACTCCTGATTGTATATCTAATACTGCAATAGCATTGCTGTTATAAAACTAGTTATTTCATTTTTGCTAATAATTTTAGATGGGCAGTCATTCAGACACTTGCCTGTGCTGAAGTTCATATTTAAACAGCTGTAATTAATGACTGAATAAATTTGATTATTCATCAGAGCTGGTAATATTGTGTTTTTTGTTGATATGATTGTTCCCCTTAAAGTTAGGAGAGTATTTTTCCAAACAAACGGCTTGATCAGCTTCAGAACAAAATGACTCAAATTTCTGATGTACATTAAGAGTAAATGTAATCATTAACTACCCAGTGACAAAATAGTGATACTGATGGCGGCTGAAACTCACTTAAAACCATATTTTCATTATAAAGGCAGAACTATTGCCGGTTCAGTCTTTGACAGTAGTGAAGCTGCAACAAGTGCATTTGGTTTTATTGTGAACAGGTAAAGTCTATATTCAAATAAGTTGTACAAATTAACACTAAAAGCATAAAAGCTGATGTTCTGCACTGCACACTGAAGAAAGTAATTGTGGGCATAGAAAAAATAGTTTTCACTGTGTTTTGCATTGTAACATCATAATGCTATCATTAGGAAAGCAATGTCATATTTTGCTAGCACTCCACAACTGTCTATATATAGTGTATCCCCACCCATTTCAGAGTAACATACCCCTTTTTTCGTGTATGTTTCAGTAAATTTGCTAATATGTATTTACAACTTTCTGGCTTGGCCAGAAAGTTGAAATAATAAAAACAATGAAGTTCCCTCAGTTCTCTTTTTTATGTAAATAATTTGGAAAACGAAATTCATTATGCACCATTCAGCCCTTTGAAAAACTTCATGATATAGATGTTTACTCTTTGAACATTCATATAAACTGTCATTAAGAAACAAAATTCATTTAGTTTTACAAATATTCAATGAGTATCTCATTCAAGCTTTACTAACTCTTGGAAAAATGATTGTGCCTTTTTATTCAGGATGCAGAATGTCAAAATTTTACATGTGGGCTTATCACGATTGTAAATGTTCAAAGGTCAAGGGTTAAATAATAAATATGCTACTCAATAAGTACAGAAAAACAGAAAAATTAATATGGGTTTCTACTAGCGTTTTATTGAATAATTGTTGTTCCCAAGAAAATTATCTATATTGTAGCCAACAAAATCTTTACTAACAAGAGAAAGTTAGAAAATTTAACTACCAAATAATGACTGTATGTAAGAGAATTATTTCATTCACTCTGGTAGAATGAACCATGGTTTTTTTTTTTTTTTTTCATGTAAACCAATGCACTGCCGTCTTACAATTTGACTGTTGTATAAATAATTTTTGTAATAACGATAAACATGTTTGTTCTTTAGTATACACAGTACACTTTATTGTAACTAAATGAATAGTTTTTTTTTTTTAGTATTTTATATTAATCTCATAACTTATGTTTCGAGTATGTATTATTTGGTGTACACCAATTAGTGTAGGCAAGAAAAATAAGGAAATTAATAACTGGCAAACGTAAAAAAGGGCGATTTTGGTGAGGTTTTGTTTACATTTCATTCGTCTGTCTCGGACCATCCTTGCTTACGTCACAAAACATCGAACAGGCCTTGTATTTCGGTGGTCTTGATTGAAGTCACCTACTACTATAAATGGAGGGGGGAGCCTATTTATTAAATTTTGTAAGCCTGTATTAGAAAATCCTACTGCTCCAAGAAGGTAAACTGAGCAGATGGTAATACTTTTTTAAGTATAGCTGTAACTGCTACTACTTATAGTTGTGAATTTAATTGAACAACTAAGTATTGTATTGACTTTATCATTGCAGCACCCCTGTGACCTCTGTCACCAGGAGGAGGGCCTGAATTGAATATTATCTAATTTTAGCCTGGTAAGAGGCATTACTAAGTTTGGTTTCTTGTAAACAGATAATGGCAGGGTTATGGTCGTGCATCAATGCTTAAGCTCTTCTGCTTGAGATCGGAGAACAAGGCAGTTCCACTGAAGGATGTCGAATGTGTAGGTTATTTATTTTTTTAGGGTTGGAGCTCCTTGTATTTTCCTGCTTATGATGGAATGAGATTTTATTTGGTTCACTAGGTCTTGTTAATTTCGTAGGCCTATGATTAGATGTTTTACGTGATCCGCCTCCAGAGATGTGGTCTGAGGAGGATTAATTGTTTAATTTTAAGCGGTACTTTGGTTATGACTGACGTGTCAATTTGGAGGCACTAAATTCTACATCCATCAAGTGAGCATCTTGTTCTGTAGTGGACGGAATTGACTCTACTGATGGACAAGAGGTAGAACTAATGCCATTTTTTCAGAGGCTGTGAGGTTAACAATGGCTTTGATGCATCATCTAGATACTCATACTTGTTTGCAGTCTCAATTACAGGTTTATTTTGGGAGGTCTATAGACTACGCTTCTAGCTAGGTGATTATTGGAAGCTGTCACTAACATGGGCAGTCCTAGTTTTCATCTGTTGCTCCTTAGATATTGTCTTAGCGGGTATACTATCTTCAGTAGCAGATGATGTAGATTCAGAGTGTCGTTCTGTAGCTGCAAACACAGGTGGGACATGTCTACTTTCTTACTGTTGTCCTTCTCTGTAAGCTTCATTTTTTATACCGCTGTTGCAAATGAGCTGTTTTAATTTCTGTTTGCACCTAATATCTGTCTTTTGGAACTACCCATACTTATGCATTCTAAGTCCACAGTTTCCACTACTTACTTTTTAAATTCCCTCCTTGGGTACTCTTTCAAAGAGGGTGAATGCTCACCATCACACAAAAAGCACAACTCTTTATGGCATGTGGTATTTGGTTCAAGGTTGTCTGAGCCATACTCTAAGTATCTTCTACATTGTTTTGGAGATGGTTTAAATCTTCTGACTCGCATTCTTATAGGGTCCCCAAAGCTAATATACTCAGAGGTACTAAAGAGAAATTTATAAAAATGACATTATTCGTTCTGTTAATTTTCTTGACTTGATATGCATTTGGCAGACTTCTGCTTAATATTTCGTCCTCTGTTAATTCAGATAAATCTTTAGAGTATATTACTCCTTTTAGTGTGATTGAATGATTTAATCTTTTGTTCTTGAAAATCAGGGCAAAGGAAATGTTTCTTCTGATTGGTATTCATGTTTCATATGTTGGCACGAAGAAATATCCATGCACACACACACACACACACACATACACACACACGGGAGCGGTTCAAAGGGGTGACATACCAAACCTCAGACATGAATTTCAAAGAAGTGACCACCATCTTACCAACACTTAAAACAAGTTAACAATTCTGTGGTTCTAGTTTTTTAAAAATAAAATCTTCATCGTTGTCACTCCCATAAATTATCACTCCTTTTTTACGGCATTTATGTCACTTCTATGAATTCATACGTCACTCCTTACACACATACACACACACACACACACATTCGGCTTAAAGCTTATTCATAGCAGATTCAGTGGACGTTTTAGAAAGAGGAAGCTACTGTTTTACCAACACGTTTTGCGATATGTCTGCATTAAACAGGATAAAATTCACACAGTCTTCAACTCTCCATATGACAGGTTCTTTTTTTTAACTCTTGTTTTTGTAAATACTTCTTAAGTTTTAACGGTATTTCTAATTTTATGTTTAATCTTTATTGTTTTAAGCACCACACATTTTTCTGATGCTGCATCCTTTCAGTTACCCGGTAGCATTCGTAGGTTCTTTACCATTTTGATAAGTTACAATTTTTATAATGGCTATATTGAATATAATCTGTAATGCCGATTTTACTTTCACTATAGCCTAATGATTGCAAGACGTTCCTCAGGTAGTATACTTTTTCTCATTTTGTATACACTCTTAACTCAGTAAATAATCAAAAGCGTTCTTTCTCGGTCTAAAACGATTTATCATCATGCATTCCTAATGACTGATAAACATGTGAAACTGGCTGACATTTCGGATGAACCCAATGCTTGCGACGAACCCAATGCTTGCGATGGCGTTGCTTTGTTCGTCGGTGTTTTTTCTTCAGTAAACATTTTTGGTATTAGTCATTTTAGTTTCCAGGAAAACGCTGTAAATTAGCGTGCGTGAAGCGTGCTCAAGCCATACAATGGCTTCAAAAAATAAGTAAATTTGTGATACGACCAACAGCTCAGTTCTCGAAGGCCGTTGATATAAACTTTTTCTTAGCTCAGCCGTTGACTTCTAACCGCAAACCCTTTTAATTACCCAAAGGTTTTCAGTTAATGAATTTAAACTGTGGCCGGCTAAAAACAATTCTTGGATTTCAATCATGGAAGCTCAAGAAGACACTGTGATTAATAAATTCTATAATGAAAGGAGAGGATCTATAAATACTGCATAGTTTGGTGGACTTCCACCAGGGCGCGGATGCTCCCACCCACAGCCAGGCCATTAATTTTCCTCATCCAAGAAAATTGGTCCACTGGTCAGTCAGTCTCCCGGCCCCCAGGGAGCGCGGAAATTGTTTGAGTGTAGTGGTTTTTTTTTGCGGTTTTTTTTTTTTTTTTTTTTTTTAATTCTTTATGTCACAGTGGTGCGTTGTGCAGCTCGTAACTTCAGAAATGGGCACAGGAATTCTTCCCCAAGAGAAAATGGAATAACATTTCACGGTAAGCAGAGCATATTGAAGTTTATTGGCCCACATTTTGTGCTGGGCAGAAGATGGCTTCCCAGCAACTGATCGCTCTCTGTTGACTCGTATTTACCTATGAATATCATAGTGGCACCGAAGTCCAGTGACGATTCGTGACAATTTAATTTTAAGATTTAGAACATCATTTACCTCATACCACGTTATATAAAGTAAAATAGATCGCGTTCGTTTCAACCTATGTGCAGAGTCAGTAGGCATAGGTTTATGGTTACTGTAGTCTGTTTCATTGCAATTGTCCAGTCAAGGGTGAGGATGAGTTGGCTTCTTCTTGATATAAATTAAACAATTTCTCCAATGACGTATCTGAATGTTAACATTTGCAAAGAACCTTCGATGAGCTTTCAATAATCAGGATTGATGACATTGGTAGAGCCTAACTGCACTTTAGACCTTCACTCACAAACTGTTCAAATCACGATTTTCTACCCATACAGACCATACAGACGGTTTCATTGCATGTTTATAGAAATAACCTTGTTCTGATACCAGAGTCATATCAACATCCGTAAACATGGAGCATTGACCCTTGAAGCTAGGCCTATGCTACCAATCGCCAGATGTTTGATCAGGGACTCCGTGAACAGACTTTCAGAAGGGCTCATGTGGAGAAAAGGGTGCTCCATTAGTTCTGGAAATGAAGTCTGCCATGTTTTATATGCTACAATTATATAATATACGATATATTATTTAGAGAAGATATGTTGAAAGGATAATGTGACAGTCTTAAAATTCATTAAATTCAATTCGTGTAACGACCCAATTAAATTGGTAAATATTGGTAAAGAGGAACCAGAATAAATAGAACACTTTTTTTCTCATTCCTTCCCTTAACACATATTCTTTTTCTTTGTCTCTTAAGAAGAAAATCGGTATGCAATATCATATGTATATTTACTCATATAGAGTTCGTAGTTATTGAAGGCTTATGGAGGAAATGGCTGACCATTCCTTATGTCAGTATTAGGCTCGCTTATTAATAATTCTTCGTTTTCTTCCATCTATTCATCATCAATTTTGGTCTATTATTATTTTTTCCTTAATGAGATTTTCACTAAAAAATATAATAATGATAATTATTTTTCTTTATTTCTTTTTTTTATTTTTTGGCCGTCACAACACCAATCGGCCTCTCTCCTCCTCACATCTACTCTGTGGGTATCGTTAATCCTCGAAGCACAGGTTCAGTTGCTGTTCACTTCCACGTACCGCAACGATCGGGAATTCACTTGTGAATCTTTTCCCTTATTGCTCGAAAATAGCCAGTGGGTGCTTTTCTACTTAGAAAATAAATTATTTCGTTAGAAAATCAACCACGTAGGCAAACTGTAGGCAAACGTGATTAAAAAAAACACACACACACACATACTCACAACGAAAACGCGAACAGAGAAAAAGAGAGCCTGTTGGTGTGTGAATACCTGGTGGTATTTCCTATTAAAAAATGAACAAATCACAGAAGACAATTTTATCTCAGTACAACAATAAATAAGCAGACGAAAGAAATGGATACAAGCGACGAGCTTCGGTTACCGAATCTTTCGATGGGAATCGTCACAGGAGAATAGCAGCGATCTGCAACTACGTCATCACTTTGCGCTTAGCTGGTCACGTGATACACAGATACACAAGGTCGGAAAAACAAACCAGTACGACTTATGTTGTAATGGCCACAGCAAGGAAGTTTCCTAAAGGTCCAGATACACTGTCCATCATGATTGTACAATCTTCGAGACTGCGCACTCAGTGTTTGAGCCCTACGTTACTATTAAGATTGTGCTGTCATTAGTTGACTCAAAGTTTATGGTGTGAAGATGAGCAAAAAGGCAGCGTGAATAGCCATTATTCTGGCTTTAGACGTTGAGGAGGAGAGTAAAAGTAAGAAAAGAAAGATGAGGATGAAAGAGTGGTTCAAAAAAAGAGGTAAATTCACGCATGAAAATCTTCTACAGCAGTTGCTCCTCTCTGCCCCTGCAGATTACGAAAAATTATTTACGCATGGACAAAGAATCATTGATGGATTTTGCTGGAGAAGACTACACCCCACATAGAGAAAATAGATACCAAGCTCAGGGATTCCATTTCAGCTTATTATATATATATATATATATATATATATATATATATATATATATATATATAATATATATATATATATATATATATATATATATATATATATATATATATATATATATATATATATATATATATATATATATATATATATATATATATATATGTGTGTGTGTGTGTGTGCGTGTGCGTAGTGTGTGTGTAAACACACCCGCCGTGGTGGCGCAATTGTAAGGTTCTCACGTACCAGTCAAGAGGACCGGGGGTTCAAATCCCGCTGCTCACTGGTGGCTTGGGGGTGACAAGCTCCTCCTTTGAAGGGTGTTGGGGGAAGTCTGGTAAACTGATGCGGTTGCTTTAGTCTTCGCCAAGCATTCCTGTGTTGTGCTAGATCTAGTTGCCATTAAGTTTTATACTGGACTGTCATTGGTGTTAGAACATTTCTACATATCAATTCCATTATCTTCAACTTTATCTCGCACCAGTTTAAAAAAAAATTTATCCATCTTTTAGAAAGAAAATGAATAAACAAATAACAGTTATAGAAATGAATAATAAACCACTTCTCTGATCTTGCCATTTTGCTCTGTCATCCTCCTCCCCTCCCTTTGTCTATAAAAATGATTTTTTTCAATGGCACGACAGCTTTCCACGACAGGTATTCAAGAAACAGGACTACGCTCCCACGATATGCGATGTTGAATGTGAAGCGAATTGATGCCTGGCCTCGTCTTAAACCTCCGCGGATATGCAGAACCGTCTCGGATCTCACAGACGTTGTTAAAAGATCAAAGGGGATCCTGTATCGGCTGTCTCGTGAGCGGATATGAATATGTCATTAGAATTATGACATATGCGATGACGTGAAACTATTTGCATAAACTGTCGAAACTGCAATTCTCTTGATTCTTCATACCTTAGGTTTCTCTTTATTCATACATTTTTGTGCTCTTAATCTACCTGCATGAAGATTTTATCCATACTGAGGTATGAGGTCTAAAGGTTTGTAAAGGCGGTAACTAAAAATGAAAGGTTTATTAGAACATAGCGAGAATATCAATGGTCTAATTGCCTCAGTAGCTTGCTTTTTTGTATAAATAATTAACAAAGCAATAATGCTTTTGCACACAAGACGAAAACAAACCCAAGAGCCGAAGTCGGCAAACTGAGTCTTCCGTCAGACGTTTTCGATACCTCACAGACATGTGTCAAAAGTGATACAAACATTTCGACTATTACCATCATTATTTTGAGTCATTAATTTAATCTAAATTAAATTAAATTAATATTTTTTCCCTTAAAAAATAGTTAAATTAAAAACTCAAACAGCTGTTGAAAGAACCACAATTGTCAGGGTTTCTAGTTGTTATTATTTTAATTAAAACTATTCTTAGTTAGCAGTTACTTCCTCTTATTCAGGCTGACTGTTCTCCGTAATTTGGCCCAGAAGACGTTATATACGAAAATGTCAAAAAGCTTTAAACACAGGTTGAGATAAGTGATGTCATGTACCTTGTACCGAAGATATTTTTGTTTTCCCTGACAATTCCTGTCGTTACATCAGTAAAAATGTGGACTTTTTATAAAATTTGTGTGGGAGTCGACACTGAAAACACACTGCAGAATATCCCTCGCTTTGTCGTTAATTTTTTTTCTGAGGTCCGTTTACTCATTAAATTGCTCTTCCTACCATGGAAACCGAACCCTGGCCCTCTCGTGTGTGGGATAAATACATGTGCTACTAAATCAAAATTGTTTAAGCAGTAGGCATAAAAGATGAAACATACTTGAAGGAGTAACATTTCACAGACTATTCCAGTTGCACAAAGGATACATCACGCTGACCTTTTTACTGAAAACGAATATATTACAACTAAATCTCTATTAAGGAAAAAGAATATAAACAAAAAATCTTCAGATGCCGAAAGGAAAAAGAAAACAAACAAAGCTCCGGTTGAGACAGGGAAGGCAAACAACAATTCCACTTCCAGGACGATGCTGGAGATTTCGAAGTGATCAACAGGAGAGTCTGGGGAAGGAAATGGGGACTGAAAAGTAATTTAATTTAATCCTGTCTCTTAAGTAAACTAATTTTCGGGCTTTCCTGTCTCTCTGTTCTCTAGTTCTTTCTCTTCTACGGAAAAGTATAACCTGCTTAATCTGCCTTTTGTTAGCAAGTTCAGAATTACAACAGACTGAAAAAATCATTTCCTATTTTTATGTGCTCAGATCCTCTACTTTATTCAAAGAAATCTTAATTAAACACTATTTTTAAGCAACGGCACGCCCCTTCGAAAAGGGCTGTATATTTTTAGGCTAGTTATATAGACACACGGATGTTTTCAATGGAAGTATAACTTAGAAAATTCAGGTGTTTGTCTGAGAAAAAAGAAGTGAAAACAGAGTGAAAAAGTGGATTCCTTATGCAAAACAACTAATCATAAATTTTGACGAACTCTAACATATTATCTGATGCTATGTTTATTTGAACAGAACTGTGCAGAAAATATACTACATGGAAATTAGAATATTGCTAGAATTCACACTAAATAAATATCAAGAGATGGTGATAAAGAAGTTACGTTACTTAAGATTATGATCAGTAATACATTAAAACATGTGTTTTCTAAAGAAGAAATATATTATTCAACAACTGTCTCTAGAAAGGTTCCCAGAATTAGAAAAAGAAGTAAAAGGAGCTAAAGAGCTGAAGCAGTTGGCAAAAGGGAAAATGAATTGAAGGTTATGGAAATGGGTTTGAATGAGTTTTACCCTGAAACACAGATTCAATTGATGTGTTTAAAAAGCGCTAGAAAGAACCAAGATGAGCGAAGAGAGCTACCGTCCTGCTACAGAGGAAAACAAAGGAGAGGCAGAATCAGGGGTTACTGGTATGTTATAGAAATCATCACATGACGTGTCATAGTCACACTAGGATAAATAAAAGACAAATCTACAATTGATTCCTCGTTCACAGTGATATTAATTCATTAAATAGAGTTGATTGTTTGTGACTTGAGTTCGCCATGTGAACGAAATCGTTTGTATTTTAAGCTAGCAAAAAAAAAAAAAAAAAAAAAAAAAAAAAACGACCAGAATCAGTAGAATTTTTCTATGGTTTTGAAAAAAAAAAAGGAATAATTATATTTATTTATCACTATTACTTTTAACCTTGGGAAATTATTCTTCTCTATCTCAATTACAATCCAAAGAAGGGACCAGACGAAGTCTACGGCCATCTTTAAAACCAGGAAGACGAAAGAGGGGCAGCCGTTATGGTGATCCCAACGGTTGGCTTACAGACGGATGGCTTCCATATCTTTTAACTTTTTCTATTTTGGAAAAATATGCAGTATTTATATATATATATATATATATATATATATATATATATATATATATAATATATATATAGATATATAATATATATATATATATATATATATATATATATATATATATATATATATATATATATATATATATATATAAAATGTATATAAGTAGAAGTATGGAGACAGGAGCAATTACTCAGGGATAAACATATTGGAGTAGGGAGACGCGTTTTGTCTTGTCTTTCATCCATTTATTAGCGCCAACACCAAAATTAAAAACTTTTTTAATAAATTAAGAATAAAAACAGAGTAAAAACAGAAAACACAGAATAACAGTGAAAGGGCTAGGAGCGAATACAGAGAAACAAATTAATTAAAAAATAATGATAATAAATAGAAAATATTAATAATAATAATAATAATAATAATAATAATAATAATAATAATAACAATAATAATAATAATAATAATAATAATAATAATAAGAATGAAATAACAAGACACCTACCCACAGCGGTAGCGTAAGGAGAACTGACACGAAAAATTGTTATGGAAGAGAGTGTAAACAAAACAACAGGTAATTAGACAATAAACAGTTGGGTGAAGACAACTGGTGGTTAAGAGAAGTTACAGTTAGCTTAATCATTATTGATTCGAGAGTGGTTAGTTCGTCTATATGTCGGGTTCTTCCTACAATATTAAATGACTGGCATCTATGTGTGTTTTGCAACTTTTACTGTGATTTTTTGTTAGATTGTTCTGGATTTGATAGTTTGACAACCCGTTCAACAGCTAATTCCTTGATGAGAGGAAATTCAGAATTTCAGCAGCCTCCTGGTGCAACCGATGTAAGTGCCGAGATCACATCTGGGACAATTTATAATTATAAACGACATTTTTCTATTATTATCATTATTTTTTAATTAATATGTTTCTCTGTATTAGCTCCTAGCCCTTTCACTGTTATTCTGTGTTCTGTTTTACTCTGATTTTATTCTTAATTTATTAAAAAGGTTTTTAATTTTGGTGTTGGTAAACATTGTGTGTATCTTTTTACTTAAACGCCAATTGATGTGTAATCGTTTATATATTATTTATATATATTATATATATACATATATTATATATATAATTCACTTATTAACATAATATATATTATAATATAGATATATACATACAGTATATGTATATTATAATACATATACATATTATATTATATATATTATATATATTATATTACATACATATACCTATATATATATCGGTAATATATAATTATATTTTTATCTATATATATATATATATAAGAATTCCCGCTATTTTTTTCAAGATCCTTTGACCACTGAAAGCCTTGAAAGCAGAAGCGAAATAGATGAAGCAAGAGGCCCTTTCCCCAATAATACTGAACTCGACGTCTGAAGGAAGAAGGACACAGCGTCATAACCCACCAAGCTAAGGTGTTGACCAGATGCCATGAAAACTGAAGTTCACATCGAGTCACAGGTAGAACAAGGAAAATCGGGTCAAGACAATAGACAATTTAATGTCTTTATTTGTGGTTTTCCTAAAATCACTTACAGTATCAGCATATACACAGGAATGCATTATTTCAATACCTTTACGTAATTTTCATAAATAACGAAATAAGGTCTCGGAACCACGGAAAAAAAAAAATAAGGTAGAGATTTCGCTCAACCAAGATTGGCTGCAATGCAGGCTTCTCATTCAAAAACTATTATACAACAATAGTAATAATTAGCGTCCGTTTTGCATGAAACAGAGTTTAGTATTTGACCGTAATGTAATAATTGTAAATAGAAGATTTATTATGCTTTTCAAGAGTCGTTTTGAAGATTCAATTGACAGTGACATGTGGCAAAACCATCACCGAGGTATTGATTGATTGATTGGTTATTTCTTACTAGTGTTGCAATAACGAGGTTGTTGACGCCGTTCATTAAACGGAATTACAAAAGCTAAAAATGCACTTAAGTCTGTTAACAAATCAATTAAAAAGCCATAAATATATCTATAAAAAATTTGTCACAGAACTATATAGAACCCAAAAACACAAAAAACCCACCCCACCTATTCTCCTACTTCCAATTAATTGTCAACAAAAGTAAGAGCAACACAGGCATCCCACAAATACATCAAGGGAGTAATATAGTAAAAAACGAAAGAAGCAACCAATCACAAGCGCTACAGATGATGAGACCCTCAACACCAACTGCAGCACAGAATCTCTCCCTTGAAGAAGAAGAAGAAGAAGAAGAAGAAGAAGAAGAAGAGCTGCACAAAGAGATTCCTCGAGGCTGACGCATCATAGTCCGAGAACCAATATAACAGCAACATTTTTATTTCTTTTATTGAAGACCGGTTCCATACGTGATTAAAACTTAAGGAAAATATACTTCCCAAATTTAGGGGATTTCATTGGAAAAGTGGAGGAACTTTCTGTAATATCCCCCATCTTTTCTACTGTCAAGTCGCGTAGCTGTGGTATAAGAATCGACATTGCTTTTAGTAACTCGCCTTACATGTTTAGGCCAGAAAGGAAACTGAGCATTAAGAGAGAGAGAGAGAGAGAGAGAGAGAGAGAGAGAGAGAGAGAGAGAAGGTGTATTTTCCTCAGTTCACGAAAAAATGTATTTATATATCAATTAATGGTGTCATATCTCAGTAATGGACACTGTAGTTAAATCTAAGAAATAAAAGTTTTTATCTAAAATCATAATTGCACATATAAGTAATAATATACGATAACTCTGAATTGTGAAGATGAGAGAGAGAGAGAGAGAGAGAGAGAGAGAGAAGAGAGAGAGGCGACTAAAAGGGACAGCTGCTGCCTTGCAGTCTTACTTTTTACTAAAAGCCTAGGCCCACCGCCAATAAGTGTGGTTGATGACAGCAAGGGCATGCGGTCGTAAAATCACCTTTCCCTAACAATAACCCATGCCTGATGATAACTTTGTAGAAGGCAGTGGAGAAGGCGCATCAGGCAACCGACCCCTTTGTGTCGGGATAATGGCGGGAAAGAAGAGAGAGGGGAGCATCGGT
>NC_087202.1:141307639-141332639 GCF_015104395.2 Macrobrachium nipponense | reverse complement strand
GAAACAGAGATAGCCAACACAACCACAAGATGGACTAAGCCTCAGTCACAGAAGAGGACAGAAGCTGCCAAGAAACCTTCCATTGTTCATCACTCTGATCCTGGGAGGTGATTGAGGGGATGCTGAAAGCATTTGTGCTCAAAACAGGAGACGGCTTTTCTCAATTAGGGGCAGATTTATGCCTTGTATTAGAAAAATGTATATTACTTTTTTTTCTCTCTAGTACCCGAAAGAAAAATTCCCTGGCAATGTATTACCATCTCTTTTTAATTGATATATAGTATTACAATATCAGAATTGAATGTTCTTCACACATTGAAAGACATAACTATAACATCAAAATGCGGGAATGAAAGAGAGAAATGCAGCTGCAAAAATTCAATATATATTATACTTTTGTTGTATTAACAAAGAGAGCCGTGCAAAAGCATAAAAGATAACGTTTTCAAATATAAAATAGAATGTTTGAGCCAACAGGCATCAATAGCGCTATGAAAGGAATTAAAATGAAAATTTTAGTCATTGCGATTAATTTCATGGAAATACAAATGAACTGTATTACCGCTTTTTTAAAAATGGGTTAAAAACATGGATTAAAAACCAGTTATTCTTGACTAAGTTCATCCCAAACAAATTATATATATATATATATTATATATATATATATATATATATATATATATAGATATATATATATATATATATATATATATAGGATATATATAGATATATCTAAATAAATAAATAAATATATATAGGATCATAGTATATATATATATATATATATATATTATATAGATATATATATATATATATATATATATATATATATATATGACTGGTAAAAATGTTCTGTAACAAAAAAAAAACAGAATTACATCTAATAAAAGGAGCCCATAAAAAACAAAAACCCCAAAATATAGAGAGAAAAAGTACTATATTTCAGAGACTGCTGTCTCTCTTCAGGTATATGAATGAGAAAAGTTTACAGAAAAGGTGGTATTTATACCAAGAGATCCGTCCACAAGTAAGCCAATTCAGGTCACCCCCGCTGATAATCTTCCTTTAATCTTCTTAAGCGTTGGTTGAATAAAAACCTCGTCGATGACATCTGAAATCCACGCTCCTTTTGAGATGTTCATTACCTGTTCTCTTTTATTAAGCCGATTCCATCATTTGACTCTTGTACCGGCAGTTGGTGCTATAAATTACACGTGACAAATTCCAGTTTATTCTATGGTTATGTTCATTTATATGGTTGAAAATAGCAGAGTTCTGTTGTCCATACCTAACTGACCGTTTGTGTTGTATTAATCTCTGGGGAAGTGATTTACCTGTAAATCCGATGTAAGATTGGTCACAGTCCTGGCATGGGATCTCATAGACCCCAGTTGTCCTGGGAGATGTCTTTTGTTGGACGTTAATCCGGGATTTGGCTAAGGTGTTTGGGTAGGTAAATGCAAAAGGGTTAGATTTCCAAGGGTGTGGGTTACTCTCTTAATCATCTCCAGGTGAGGAATTTTTATTCTATTGTTGGGTGTGTCTCTGGTCTTGTCTTTAGGGGGTCGGTTAGAAAATTACGTTTGCTTTGTGAATTGCTTTCTCAATTATATGGTCAGGATACTTTAAAGACGAAAGTTGCTTGCGAATTAGTTCAAATTCTTTTTCCAGGAAATCTGGTGAACAAATTCGTAAGGCTCTTAAGAATAGGTTGCTAGCTACACCTATCTTGATAGTAATGTCGTGATAGCTAAAGTAGTGAATATATGAAAGTGAGAACGTTGGTTTTCTGTATATGGTAAATTTGTATTCTGTCGTGTCTCTGATTATTAAAACATCAAGAAAAGGAATTTTGTTGTCTGTTTCCTATTCAACTTTAAATTTGATGCTGGGCACTAATGCGTTTAATTTTGAGAGGAATTCATTAAAATTGCCCCACCTATTATCCCAAAATGTTAGGATATCATCCACGTTTCTCATCCACAGCATGTTTTTGGGTTTTATTGCATTTATTACTGTAGTTTCAAAGTATTCCATGTACAGATTGGCTAAAACAGGACTTAAAGGACTACCCATACTACACCCAAATTTTTGCTTGTAGAATGATTCCCCGAATGAAAATACGTTATTAGATGCACATAATTCAACTAACTTTATTATTTTGTCAAGCGCCAATGGGAAATGATCTGAATAGGGGGATAATTTTTCCCTTAAAAACTCAAGAACGTCCTGTACTGGTACTTTTGTGAATAGGGAGTCTACGTCAAGGCTTAAAAGTTTTATGTTGTGAAGTGGTATATGTGGTTCTCTGAATTTGTGACAAAACTCTTCCGAATGTTTAATGTGACTGGGAGAAAAAGTGCCTAAAAAATGGGAAAGGAGGCCAGCTAACCATTTAGAAATTTTGTAATTGAAAGCTCCGGCGCATGAAACGATGGGTCTGAATGGAAGATTGTCTTTGTGAGTTTTGGGAAGGCCATATAAAAGTAGGGTAATTTAGGATTAATTACTTTAAATATCTCTAATAGTTCAATACTCTTTTTATCTTGGCCAATTAATCTCACTTTCCGAAAAAATTCTGAGGGAACGTTTTGGAGGAGATTTTTCGCCAGTTTTTCGTAAGTGTTTGTGTCGCTAAGTAGCTGGTTGATTTTGTCGAGGTAGAAGTCTTTGTCCATTATTACGATTTTGCCGTCTTTGTCGGATCTACTTATTATAACATCTAACTTTTTTAGCGAGTGGATGGCTATCATGAATCTGCGGGGAACAGGATATTTCTTTTGAAGGTCAGTTAAAGCATTTAGTAACACTCCTTTTAAACATATCTCTTCACGGCTGTAGTTTTTGTCAGATATGAGTTTATCAAAAGCCACTATGAAGTCTAGGTTGTTTTTGCGGTCTGGCATAAGGGCAAAGGATAAGCCTAAATTTAAAACTAAATGTGATTTACAGTAAGGGGGGTGTTGGATAAGTTTAAAAAAAACTTTGTCTTGTTGCTCAAGATTATTCCATGCGCTATTGTCTATTAGGTTATTTAACTTGCGTAAAAGTCTGTTGGAATGAGTCACGCTATTATAGGCAGCAATGTCGGAACAGCATGAAATCAGATACCTGTATATGTGGTCCGTAGTGAGGAGGCGAAGATTAGACTGAGTTCCATATATCACTCTGCGTAGCATGATGTCATTTTTCGTACTGGTGATTCTTTCTTCCAGGAAAATCTTGTGTGATAGAGGGAAGGGGTTTGATTGCAGAGTCCATCTCCCGAATCCGTACATTTTTGGTAGTACTTGTTCTTTTAGGCATTCTTCTGAAAAGTGTTTTTGGTTTTTCAGCCGGTGTAGTCTGTTCAGTTCTTTCTCAAACTGGCTTGACTTCTGGAAGTGAGTGAAGAATCGTGGAAAGGCGGTTGAATTCCATAATGGGCTGACAATGACTGGTAAAAATGTTCTGTAACAACAGAATTCCATCTAATAAAAGGAGCCCATAAAAACACCAAAATATAGAGAGAAAAGTACTATATTTCAGAGACTGCTGTCTCTCTCTTCAGGTATATGAATGAGAAAAGTTTACAGAAAAGGTGGTATTTATACCAAGAGATCCGTCCACAAGTAAGCCAATTTAGGTCACCCCCGCTGATAATCTTCCTTTAATCTTCTTAAGCGTTGGTTGAATAAAAACCTCGTTGATGACATCTGAAATCCACGCTCCTTTTGAGATGTTCATTACCTGCTTCTCTTTTATTGAGGCCGATTCCATCATTTGACTCTTGTACCGGCAGTTGCTGATATAAATTACACGTGACAAATTCCAGTTTATTCTATGGTTATGTTCATTTATATGGTTGAAAATAGCCGAGTACTGTTGTCCATACCTAACTGACCATTTGTGTTGTTTGTATTTAATCTCTGGGGAAGTGATTTACCTGTAAATCCGATGTAAGATTGGTCACAGTCCTGGCATGGGATCCTCATAGACCCAGTGTCCTTGGGAGATGTCTTTTGTTGGACGTTAATCAGGGATTTGGCTAAGGTGTTTGGGTAGGTAAATGCAAAAGGGTTAGATTTCCCAAGGGTGTGGGTTACTCTCTTAATCGTCTCCATTTTGGTGTTTTTATGGGCTCCTTTTATTAGATATATATATATATATATATATTATATATATATATAGATATATATATATATATATATATATATATATATATAATATATATATATATATATTTATATATACCGTAGTGCCATACCTGCCATTCAATTTATACAAAATACTTAACGAAGCCAAATGCAAAACCGTCATCTGTTCCTCTTATTATAAGAGAGTCTATTGTCCTTCAAAATAAATTCAGCCACCAAAGCGGAGAACAATTAAATTCCACCAAAAACTGTCTGTTTTAATCTTTTGCAGAACCAATAACTTATTAGAATTTAACTTCAGTCTCTTGATGAATTGTATATTAAAATTTCCGCTATATATACAGTTCCTTTCTTGCGAATATTGTCACTCCAACTGAAATCACTCAAAGAAGAATCCTAAGGGTAACACAAATGGAGTTACCAGTGTTTAAAATAGCTGGCTCCATTGAGGACTTGTCCAATTAGAACGGGAACATTTATAGTAATTATGGTGGTACAAACAACAGAGAAGAAGCTGCTGATGAGTGAGATGTCAACTTACGAATGTTGGTCTCTCACCGATTGTGGCTATGGTAGTTCAATTAAGGGATAATTACACTTGACTTCATTATGAAAAGTCTCAGCCACTTTCCATTGAAGCACAGCACCACATTTTTATGAACTGGGTAGTCCCAAGTATTAGGACTGTTCGGTCCGATCTCTCCCTGTCCTTATTTTATATTCATAAAAAAGTTGTATAATCACTTGCTGTAAGTCAGGCATTACTCAATGCGCAGAGACTTTTCTTAACGAAGTCGACCAGGGAGGAATTTCAGTTTCGGGGGTTGGCGGTTGGGGTTTTTGGGGTTATGACCACAGATTGGTAGGCTCAAATTAGCTCTAGGCCTGGTTTTCTCTCCACTAGCTTGGTTGTTTGTTAGTAATATGTTGCATTTTATTTGGAATACACCTTTTGAGGCAGGCAATTTTGGAGGGGGGCGGGGTTCCGAATAACATTCTGACATACCGTAAAATGGTGCAAGGGCCAAAAAAAAAAAGTTGTGAACGAATGCGGTTAGACTGATTAGAAACGGGTTGTCATGAGAACAGAAGCTGAAACGAATATAACTAATTCAGAGGAAGTTTGTGTAACCAGCAACTCTAAAACGTAATCGACGGAACCATTATCTGTTTAATGAAGAGATTAGCGAATCAGAACGAAATAGGAGACCAGACAGACCCCGAAATTCTGAATTCTGTGAGAAAAGACAATTTTAATCATAGACTAAAAGCATTAGGGTGAGAAGTACATCCTGGTGGGGGTTGGCGGGTAAGGTTTGGCTTGATTTACAACTCATAAAATCCCATACTCTCATTTCTGAGGATATGAACTCCGACTGATTATAATTAAAGGGAAAGAAATCAAAAAGAGAAAAAACGCCTGTGGCGGACGGCTGGTGGAACCTATAGCGTCAAAGAAAGAGACTGAGGGGATTCGGAATGTGTCCCAGAAGGATTCTGGCTTCAGAGAAACACACCAATAAGGCAGACCTCAGGGAATTATTCCATCACCAAAAGACTAAACAGTCTAGGTTTCTGAGTTGAAGGATGTATAGAGCAAAAGAGAATTAGCGGGGTAGGTCAAATAAAAAAACTAGAGAACTCTCTCTCTCTCTCTCTCTCTCTCTCTCTCTCTCTCTCTCTGTAATATTCATTATTTTCCCATTTGTGCGCTTACATGCATGGTAACCATAGAACTCACTGTGCATCTCTCTCTCTCTCTCTCTCTCGCTCTCTCTATCTCTCTCTCTTTCTCTCTCTCTCTGTAATATTCATCATTTTCCCATATGCGCGGTTATATGAATGATAGCCATAGCACTCATTGTACAGTTGGACACAGGTTTCCCTGGTACACCTTCTTGAGGGACTTCGAAAAATTATATGGTAACAGTGTTTACTGAGGGGGACGGGGGGAGGACTCTTCCTCTTTTAGCAAGAGTTCCACCAATAAGCTCTGGAATTCTTTCAGTGGGAGGAGTCATTAGGTATGGTTGGAGAAACACACACACACACACACACACACACACACACACTCACACGGAGTAAAAGAAAAAAAAAAAGAAATCTGAGCAGGTTATATCACTGTAACTAAGATTACTGTCTCACTTTTAATATAATTTTGTTTATTAAGATTCCATTTAACTTTCGTCTTGGTCGTTATCTTACCACCGTGTCTGTTATTATATATCGGTCATATGCATTACGCAATACTTAAAATTGATAAAAATTTTAGAGTTATATTGGTATTGGAGAGAATCACGAACATCATAACAGGATATTTTAACCTTATCACGTAAGCCAAGTTTATAGTATCCGTTGCAGTGCGTTTCCTACCAATAATATAATAGGAAGCTATAAAGAGAAGCGCAGCAGCACTTCATTGAACATACCCAAACACTATGAACTTGTTGAAAGTGTCCGACACCTTAGCTCCTCTCTCTCTCTCGCTCTCTTCTCTCTCTCATATCAGCTAATTTAAAGTGACATGTCATCCTAGAAATACCACTGCGCTAAGTATGCAGTTTTGATATGTCATTAACACAGTCTAATCTTGACTAAACTAATATATGCATATATATTTTTTCGGGGGGGGGGGGGGGGGGGTCCCCCCTCCGGGGATTGAGTCTTGTTGTTAAGTCGTCTTACAGGTTTTTGGAATTCTAAAATAATTCAAACTGACAAGCTTCTTGCTTTTGCTGTACCGATGTTGGGTTTGTATTCCCTCTTGAATATACAGTAGATGTTATACCCTACACGCCGTTCATTACAATAATTATTACATGATATGGATAAACATATTTACTTGGCTTATATTTTCTAATATATTAATTGTGATAAATGTTTTAATGTCATACGGACAAAAATTCCTTTCGCTCTTATCATCATTTGTGTGAGGATAATAGACAGACGTCTCTATTGTTAAACAGCCCCTTCCAGTCATTTACCTGTCCATTGTGGAAAGAGCTATTTGGAGAAATGTAGTTTGATTGATATTGTCCTAAGGTTATCTTTTTAGATAATTTTTAAAGAAAAAAATCAGGATAGCGAAATTCCCTTTAGATTTTGAACTCCTTTAAAATATCAAATTCACCTCTCTAAATAATAAATTATAATAATCATGACCATGAGGTAATCCAAATATACACACTCAATTTTTACATTTATTTTTAATATTAGTGAGAAGTCCAGCCACCTTCCTTCTAGATCACCTCTTGCAATCTGTTAGGCATAGAAGATTCATGGTTTCTGACGATCTGTGGTCGATTGTGGAAGAGTTTCCATTGTGTTCCCAGAGGTTCATAAGTTGATCTGGTCTCCTCTCCCTCTCAGATTCCCAACATTTACCAAATTAGCCTAAAATATTCTCAGTTGAGGTTCATGCCTGTATCCTTACTTGGCCAGCCAAGCAACTGCAGATCCTCTCGACCTTGAAACCATTCCTGGACTACTCTGGCCGTATGGATGGGGCAGCGGTCGTGAATGAAAATGACAGGAGCAGGCGGGGAGGAATAATTCCGCTCTTGAAGTGAAAGAAGTTAGCAATCATGAAGAATTTCAATGTATTTTTCACCAGTGACCCCCACTCAATCCTGGTGATATCATCCATATAATGTAAGAAGATCCAGCCCTACAAGTTTACTGTGACATGCCCATTCCTGGTCACCTCGTAAATTTCTTCTGTAGTATCTGAAGGGAAAAAATCTAATTTTTAACAATTTACGCTTTGCTTTTCGTAATAGGGAAAATAATGCTATATCGTTTATTGGAAATAAAATGCTAAGTAACAACCCTTGCAATAAGTTAAGAATGTTTATTCATCTGCAAGGATTAATACTTATAATAGCATTAACTTTGATCTGCAACAGTCCGTTATGCTATGATATTCTTTAATTCAGTAAACAGGCTGTACTCTATATTATAAGTTTGTCTACGTGATTATTCATAACATTAATTATGCATTTGCTTAATGCCTGAAAGCTGGCCATAATAGAACTAATGGGGGGTTTTCAATGAAGAATTTTTATTTTCACACTTCTCGTGGCAATATAATTCAATTAGCGGAAAATACATGGTTATTGACAAAATTATTATCTTTTGATTATAATTATTACCCTTGCTTATAATTATTATAGGCTGACTGTTATTAATGATTATAGAAACTCACCTTATATTACTCGGTCTTCAGTTTATGTATTCTGCCGTGACTTCCTGCTAGTAAAAGACCTTTCGTCACTGCATACGACTCGAGACCAAAATTCCATAACCTCCCCCACAAACTGTTGAACAAAGGCAAGCCTATCAGCACGATGCCGTTCGGCGAGATATTCCTTCTTGGCAGGAATTCTATGAGGTATTCCTGCCTCATGCAGACGTCTTCGCACCGTCATAGCCGAAACATTTAATACCAGATGTTCACAAATAGCAATAGTATTGGTAAAAGGATCTTCTTATGCTGCTCGTCGAATGTCGTCGTTATCCTAACGGGTGGTCATTCGTGGTGGAGGTCTTCGAACTGAAATAGGTAATTAACATGCAGATACCTAGATAATCAAGATTAATTATAGCCTGTTTAATTATAGGAACGCTATTTGGTATTCTGGGAAGTAAAGAGAAAGAATCACTATAAGAGTTCAACAGGACCAAAGCAACTGTAATTTAGGTTTCATAATTTCACGGGTTTATAAGGTTTAAATTAAAAAATTAAGAAATAAATGAAATAAATAAATGCTATCCAAAGTCGGTCAATTTCCCAGTCTAAGCGTGCCTCCTTTTCCATTTATTTACTGTTGTAGGGGAGACGTATTGAAAGCCCACTTTCTCGTAGAGCGACGATCTGTGCCCGGAGAACTATATGTTGCTGTTCATTTGGAGACTATAACGAATAATACTAGCAGAGGAGATAACCTATCAAAATTTATACAACACCTTAGTCTAGCCATGATTGGGTGACAAACTTGTTAGCGTGTAATAGGGGTGCTGTAGCAGTGATATCGTTATCACCGAACAAAGTGATATATTAAATCACACGATTAGTGGGACTGATTGATTGGTTGGCTGTTACTGGCATTGCAACATCTCAGGTCATTACTGTCATTGATAACGTTTAAAATTCTGTATGTCTTCATAATGAAAAATTGTTAATTGTCTGTTTGAAACACTGTTTACTAAAGGTGGTGCTGTTCCTCTCTTAACGTGAATTCCACTAATCCACTTTCGAGCTGTTTTAGTGTATAAGAGGTTGGAGGATGCAAACCTGTAATAAGTATTAATCCTCATAGATGAATAGACATTATCTTAATGCAGGGGTTGTTACTTAGCATTACATTTCCCCTACCGATATATCATTATTTTCCCTGTTACAGTTCCTCGCTGGACGAGTGGTTTTCGCGCTCGGCTGCCAATTCGGTGGTCCGAAGTTCGAATCCCGGCTCGGCCAACGCGGAATCGGAGGAATTTATTTCTGGTGATAGATATTCATTTCTCGATATAGTGTGGTTCGGATCTCACAATAAACTGTAGGTCCCGTTGCTAGGTGACCAATTGGTTCCTAGCCACGAAAAAAATATCTAATCCTTCGGGCCAGCCCTAGGAGAGTTGTTAATCAGCTCAGTGGTCTGGTAAAACTAAGATATACTTTTTTTTCCTGTTACGGAAAGCAACGCGTAAATTGTAAAAAAATTCAGATTGTTTTCCTTCAGATAATACCAAGGAAACATTTACGAAGTGGCCAGGAGTGGCTTGTAACCGTAAACGTGTGGGCCTGGATTTCCTTACATGGTATATGTGATATCACCAAGACTGAAGGTTTTCATCAGTGAAAAATACGTAAAATTCTTCAAGATTTCTTTCTCCCTTCACTTCACCGGCGGAATTATCCCTTTTCACTTAGTCCTGTCATTTTCATTCATGACAGCTGCCCCACCCCCCATACCATACGGCCAGAATAGTCCAGGAATGGTTTTCAAGGTCGAGAGGATTTGAATTGGTTGACTGGCCAAATAAGGGTGCAGACATGAACCCCATAGATCCCGAGAAAGATTAAGTCGATTAAAGATTGAACAATTAATTCACAGGTGCCCACCGAGGAGAGGTCCGAAGTGCAGTGGAAAAATCACTGAATTTTCTAATCAGTTTTCTCCCATGTATACATTAAAAAAAGATTATTTTTGTTCCATTATTTTTTATGCTTATCCATTTCGTATGAAGTAGCTACTGTCGCATGTCTTATGTAATATAAGCAGGTTAGGGGTAATTACGTTTGCTTTATGTCTATTACAATTCGAATCATAATTACCTGACCTGTTATCGAATTACAATTATAACTTCAATTACAAAATGGGGAACAATATCAAATACGATCATTAGTATAATTTCACAATTGTAATCACAGCTACAAATACATTATAAAATTATTATTCAATTACATTTCCGCACACCCATTTCCTTAAACAAATGCAGATAGTTGCAAAAGTGTTTATACTTGAGTTTAGTGTCCTTTTACAGTCAATTTCTGCAACAATTGTAAGTTGTAACTTTTAATACCTTTAGTACAAAATACAAAACAAACATATCTAAAATATTTTAGAACTGCAGAAATTATCATTAACATCATATGATTTGCCTAAGTAAATTGTTAGTATGTTTATTGTGTTGAAAATTATTATGCTCATTATAAGAAAATAATACTGAAATACAAAACTCAAATATTGGAAAACATTTTCGCAAAACTTTGTACAAAAAAAGGAAATAAATGGAATAAAAATTTTTTTAGAATTGGTAGCTGGTTTGTTAACATTCTCCCTTAATAATATAATAAATAAATTGGGTAGCGACTCAAAACATCTCTATTGCATGTGGTTAAGATGAGTTCTCGAAAAGTAAGAGGGCTGCTCTAGGATAACAATTTCAAATAAAGTACTTTATTATTTGAACTTTTCAGTTACAATTACGATTACCATTAAGTATAAATAAAAAACAAACGCAATTACAGTTAACTTCAAAACGTGTAATTAAAAACATTTCAGATAAATGACAATTACTCCAAGCCTGAATAAAAGGTAATGTTTAATTGTAATTGGTAAAGCTCCCTTACTGTGGGTTTCACAGACAGTGCAGTCACGTTTTTGGTCAATAACCCTGTAATGAAGACTGGTATCAGTACGAGATTTTGCTATAATTTTTGCGCTATAATCAAGGCTTTAACTCTAATGAATGTCCGGTAAAAATGCTCAATTTTTATTTGTAACACAGAGCAACTATAACCAGTTACCTATTCAAACCAATCTGTAGGCAATAGGCGGCTCTCTCTTTGCTAAAAAAAAAAGTTGAAAAGTTGCGTGACAAACGGATTTCTGCTACCATGCATATGGCTGATGCCCTGAGTCCAAATGAAGATTGCGAAGGAGGTAACCAAACACAAGTATAACAGTAGCTTTACCATCAATCACAGTGTCTATCGTTCTACTACTCCACTATACATGCAGATATCGATTCTCACTTCCTAATCATATAATCATTTACTCCTAACCCAAATCAATAGTCACTAAAGAAAGAAAAAAAAAAATTTGACCTCAAGATAAAAATAGTAATAGCTACTACTACTGCTGCTGCTACTGCTGCTGCTACTGCTGCTGATGCTAAGAATAATAGTAAAAAAAATGCTATATCACTGGTTATTATTATTAATAATTAATTAATATTGTTCCCTTGTTTTCAACGTAGAGCAAAAGTAATATATCCATGCCTAAGGTAAGGTAGTACGGTACGGAATTTGCACATTTTTCCGTACCTGAACAGTACCGTACCGTACTTTGGTAAAATTGTCATTGCGTAATTCCGTACTGTACACATAGGCTAAATATCAACCGTACCGTACTGTACCGTAATGCCAGCAACCGAGTGAATCGTTAGATATAAACAACATTGTAAATTATTATTAGATTAGATAGATGGATAGATAAAAAAATCGTACAAAATATACTTAAACTGAAGTAACATTCAGAGAGAGTGAGAGAGAGAGAGAATGGATGGGGAGGAGAGGTGAGGGAAGGAAGAGGAAGGGGGTGGAAGTGGAGGTGGAGAGGAGAAGAAGAAGACAGGCGGTTCAAGGAACACGCGTTTACGAGTGCTCCTGTATTTCTCATTTTGAGCTTATCCCAGGGATTTACACTCGATTTTCTACTGGATCCAGCAGTGCATAACAGTGATGTGACTTTAGTGTGGTGCTTTGCAGTGCCTTACGTGCTAAAACAGTGATGTAATTTAGGTAAATTGATACACTCCTAATAGAAGAAGAGTCTTGGCCGGTAAACGAATATGCCCTGAGGCGATTTGCCTCGGGGGTTTAGTGGCTAGCGGCGTCCTCCCTCTCTCCCGTCCACCCACCCTCCCTCTCACCTCCCTTCCCCGGCTAAACAGTACTGCCAGTTAGCCCGCAAATAAAGCGGGTTCATTAAGATGGGTTTTAATACAAATGCTCTCAGGAGAAAGGACTCCATAGGCCTGCATTTTACAGCACCTTATGCAACCATGGAAATGGTTGGTAATGTTTTATTCAGGGATACAAAATTAAAGATTAGTGACATAAAAGGTGTTCAGAATATAAGTCGAAATAAGATTGTAGTAAAACTGATCTCAGCAGATATATTTACAGATGTTGTGAATAATTTTGAGGATAAGGTTATCAAGATAAATGATACAGACTCAGTGAAGGTTGTGAATTTAAGTTCGCAAGTGTCATTTGTATCAATAAGGAACGCACCTTTCGAGATGGACGATCAAGTAATAATAGATATATTGAATAGGTATGGAAAGGTAGATCAGTTAAGGCATAACAAATACGCAGTTGGACCTTTCGAAGGTTTACTCAGTGGCATTCGTACGGCAAAGATGAGGGTTAGAGCAAATATCCCTTCATCAATTTATATTGGTGGCTACAATTTAACTTTTCTTTACAGTGGACAGAGAAGAACGTGTTATAAGTGTGGCAAGAAGGTCATTTAGTGAAGGACTGCAATATATCTAACTGAGAGAAATTACAGTTTTAATGAAGGTGATTTTCCTGAAATACAAAGAAATGAAAAGAATACATCCAATGTGAACAATAATGGAGGGGACGAAGAGCATGAAGGCAGAGCAAAGTCGCAGAATGAAAGAGAGAGAGAGGAACTAGTCGTAGGAAACGTTCATTCAGACTTACTAAGTGATGAAAGCACGAGAACGCCCACTAAGACAAGGACTGAAGATGGACAAATGAACGAAATGGAAACGCCTAAGGAAAGACAAGACGACGAAGCAGATGAAGGGTTAATGGAAAACCCTGTATCACCTGACGAAGGACTCATTATTTCGACAATAGAAGCAAGAAATCCACGCTGATGAGGCTGACATCGGAAAGGAAATGGACTTTCAATTAAGCCAAGTACAAAATGAAGAGGAGCCAATCAAAGAAGTGGAGAATGAAATTCAGGAAACATGAAGCAAACGAAAGAAGTAACATTGAATATGACGAAGAACATACAATAGACAGTGTTTTAAATTTGGAAACATGAGTGAAGACGGAATGTGGCAAGCTACAATTAGTGACGAACCAAGTACAGGCATTCGTCTGAGGTTAACCAAGGATAGTGGTGTGCTCTCCGAGCCGAACATGGATGAAGGTAAATCAGTGCTCGATGAACCCAAAAGTAGTTCTGAAGATGAGACAAGTCAATTGCCTGTGAATAAACGTTTTAAATTAGATGAAAGATGACGAGATCCTTCTTATATTTGGAGCCTTCACTTACCTAAATTTAGCAAACTATTAATGTTAATGTCTATGTATGGATCATAAGCATATTAAATTGATTGATTTTATGTATTTTTATCATTTGGATGTAATATTTGTGCAAGAACATAATGTCAAAGAAATATCGCAACTTGAGTATGTTGAAAAGCATTGCGATATCATACTGAATCCAACTTTTTCGTTGCTTGGAAGGGAGGCACAGCTATCCTTTTCAATAAAAAGTCAAGAGTGAAGGTTCTGAATCATGAGATGGATGTAAAGGGTCAAATAATCAGTGTAAAATGTTCCTATAAAGGAACAGATTTCCGATTAGTAAATGTATATGCCCCTTCTGGGACAAATAAGAAAAAGGAAAGGGAGGAATTGTTCTTAAATGTTATGCTGTATTACTTGAGAAACAATTTACGAAATGTGATCATAGGGGGCGATTGGAACAGTATAACAAGTAAGAGAGATTGTTCTAACTATGATAACCATATTAGTTCTGAAGCTCTTCAAAAGGTTGAAAAATGATTTTGACAGCTAAGAGATGTTGTGGCTCTTAACAAATTGTTTGATAGAGTATACGTTATATAAGGCATAACTATGGCTCTAGGATTGATCGTATATATGTACGAGATCTGAGAAATAATGTAACTGAATCTGAAAATATACCATTGAGTTGGTCTGATCATAATTCTGTTAGGGTTAAGATTAAGATGGACAATGATATTAGTATTGGCAAGGGATACTGGAAATTGAATACAAATATACTAAGTAACTCTATAACAATGGGACAAAACTTTTTACAAATTTTGGGGGGAATTTGAAAGGGAAAATAGGTGATTTACAATTTCATTCAATTTTAGATGGGTGGAATTATGCAAAGGGTCAACTTAGACTCTTTTTTCGTTAAAATCTCAAAAACTATTAATCAGGAGAGATTTGGTTACTGAATTTGCTGAAAACAGAATTAAGGAGAAATTATTGGATCCATTCTGCCAACTGCAATAGTTTCAAAAAAATAGAGGAACTTAAAGAAAGAATAAATCTGATTGAAGATGAAAATATGTGAAGGGTTAAGAGGAGCTAGAAATTGATGAATAAAGAATGGAATGGTGAAAAAATATCTACATATTTGATAGGAAAAGAAAAGAATGTGAAAACTAGTATCGTTAAACTTTGTGAAAAGGAGGGAGGGTATATGTATCAGATACAAAGTCTATACAAAGGAATATATTTGAGTTTTATACAAATCTATACAAAGAAGAAGCTGTTGACTCTGAATTAAAATATTAAATTTCTTGAAACTATGAACGCTGTCATAGATGACGACATGAATTTGACCCTGAAGGCTGAAGTAACAGAGAAAGAGGTTTGGAAAGCTATATGTGGAATGCAAAATGGGAAATGCCCTGGTATGGATGGATTAGCTATCGAATTCTACAAAAAACTATGTGGAGTATTATAAAAAACGAATTTCTGAAAGTACTGAGATATACATTTACTAAATTTGAAATGTGGAAAGACTTAAATAAGGGAATTATTAAGCTTGTACCAAAGGGTGGAGGAAGAAGTGTGATCTTAATAACTGGAGACCTATAACCATGTTAAACGTAGATTACAAAATTATAGCAAGTTGTGGCAAACAGATTAAAGTCAATGCTTTCAACATTCGTATCAAAGGAACAGTTCTGTGCTGTCCCTGGAAGGTCTATAATAATTGTAACACATTGTTAAGGGATATAATATACTACTTGAATAATGAGAACAAGCCAGCTGCCCTAATAAACCTAGATTGGTACAAAGCATTCGACAGGATTAATCTGGACTTCTCTTTGAGATACTGTCCAAACTTGGATTTTCCTTAGATTTTGCCAAACTTAATTAAAATGCTTTATAAGGATGCCAAAAGTTGCATATCCACAAATGGCCATATATCCGATACATTTCCTATAAGAAAGTCTGTTCGACAGGTTGCCCATTATCAATGATTTTATTTGTTATAGCTCAAGAACCATTGTACAGAATGCTGAAGCTAAAGTGAAGGAATTTTCTTCAGACTTTCCAAATGGTTTAAAAACTGTTGTTGTTGGCTTTGCTGATGATAGCACTATTATTGTAAATAAATTAAAAAGGTATTAAGAAAGCTTCACGGGTCATTAGTGAGTATGAAGAAGCAAGTGGAGCGAGACTTAACAAAAAGAAAACATACCTGGTGGGAATTGGATCATGGAAAGATAAAGTTGACTGGCCAGAAACCGGATAGAAAGGAAAATGGACAGTTTTAAAATCCTAGGTATAATCCATAATAATGATTAGAACAATCTGTACGGTTGAACTGGGAAAACACCAAAGACAATATTTTGAAAATGTTAGGGCCACTTTATAAACGAAGACTAACTTTATTCCAAAAGAGTGTACTAGTGAATGTAACTGTACTATCCAAGGCATGGTATATTTCCCAGGTGTATCCAGTTCCAGCTGATGTTGTAGATGTATAGAAAAGTGTATTTTCAAATATTTGTGGAATGGGAATTATCAGCCCATCAAAGGAAAACCATGTACCTCCTAAAGAGTCAAGGAGGATCGCGGATTGTAAATCTAACTGTGAAAGCAAATTGCATGCTTTTTAGCAGCTTTTTACAAATGGTATTATTAACAAAGCAATAGGATTGTGAAATCACTGCATATTATTGTAAGCTGAGACTTTCTTACCTTGTTGATTTTAACAGATTTAAGGAATCCACAATTTTTAACACTATATATTATGACAAATTAATAAAGATACTTCATTCTGTAATAAAGATAAAGACCTATCCTTTGCTAAAATCGCAAATATTTATTGTTACATGATGAGTGGTGAATCAATTCTACTAAATATTGAAGAAAACTATCCATTGTTTAACTGGAATGTTGTTTGGGAAAATTTTAATAATATAATGGATTGATCCAATAAACAGGGAAATATTGTTCAAGTATATCCATGAAGTCTTAGCTACAAAGGATAAGTTATTTATGATGAACATAACTGATATTATCTGTGTAGTAATTGCGGAGAGGCTGAAACAATTATGCATTTAGTTTATTTTTGTAAATTGAAGAGAACAGTTGTAAACTGGATGAAAAAGATATTGAGCCAGGTTTGTAAAATAAATACTGTAAGTTTTCTAAAGGTTTTAAAACTAGATTTTCAAACATACTCAAAAAAAGATAAAAAATACAGCAATGATTTTAATAAGTGAATATATAACTGGAATTTTGGTACATTCATAAAGTAATGCCCTTAACAGATGAGTTAAGTATGATTTCGTTCATAAGAAGTAGAATGTGCAAACAAGATTTGTATTGTTAAAAGCACTTGGGGATAAAAGTAAAAAAATCTTTACTTCCCAATATGTCCATTCTTCTTTTTTTGGTAATTAATAATTTCATTTATGTAAATAAATTGTAATGTATATACAATATTATAAATTGTAAGAAACTATAAATGTATATTTTCTAAATAAAAGTAAAAAAAAAAAAAAATCCTTCGGGCCAGCCCTAGGAGAGTTGTTAATCAGCTCAGTGGTCTGGTAAAAACTAAGATATACTTTTTTCCTGTTACGGAAAGCAACGCGTAAATTGTAAAAAAATTCAGATTGTTTTCCTTCAGATAATACCAAGGAAACATTAGGCGAAGTGGCCAGGAGTGGCTTGTAACCGTAAGCGTGTGGGCCTGGATTTCCTTACATGGTATATGTGATATCACCAAGACTGAAGGTTTTCATCAGTGAAAAATACGTTAAAATTCTTCAAGATTTCTTTCTCCCTTCACTTCACCGGCGGAATTATCCCTTTTCACTTAGTCCTGTCATTTTCATTCATGACAGCTGCCCCATCCATACGGCCAGAATAGTCCAGGAATGGTTTCAAGGTCGAGAGGATTTGAATTGGTTGACTGCCAAATAGGGTTGCAGACATGAACCCCATAGATCCCGAGAAAGATTAAGTCGATTAAAGATTGAACAATTAATTCACAGGTGCCCCGAGAGAGGCCGAAGTGCAGTGGAAAAATCACTGAATTTCTAATCAGTCTCCCATGTATACATTAAAAAAAGATTATTTTTGTTTCCATTTTTTTATGCTTATCCATTTCGTATGAAGTAGCTACTGTCGCATGTCTTATGTAATATAAGCAGGTTAGGGGTAATACGTTTGCTTTATGTCTATTACAATTCGAATCATAATTACCTGACCTGTATCGAATTACAATTATAACTTTCAATTACAAAATGGGGAACAATATCAAATACGATCATTAGTATAATTTCACAATTGTAATCACAGCTACAAATACATATATAAAAATAATTATTCAATTACATTTCGCACACCCATTTCCTTAAACAAATGCAGATTGTTGCAAAAGTGTTTATACTTGAGTTTAGTGTCCTTTACAGTCAATTTCTGCAACAATTGTAAGTTGTAACTTTTAATACCTTTAGTACAAATACAAAACAAACATGTCTAAAATATTTTAGAAACTGCAGAAATTGTCATTAACATCATATGATTTGCCTAAGTAAATTGTTAGTATGTTTATTGTGTTGAAAATTATTATGCTCATTATAAGAAAATGATACTGAAATACAAAACTCAAATATTGGAAAACATTTCGCAAAACTTTGTACAAAAAAAGGAAATAAATGGAATAAAATTTTTTTAGAATTGGTAGCTGGTTTGTTAACATTCTCCTTAATAATATAATAAATAAATTGGTAGCGACTCAAAACATCTCTATTGCATGTGGTTAAGATGAGTTCTCGAAAAGTAAGAGGGCTGCTCAAGGATAACAATTTCAAATAAAGTACTTTATTATTGAACTTTTCAGTTACAATTACGATTACCATTAAGTATAAATAAAAAACAAACGCAATTACAGTTAACTTCAAAACTGTGTAATTAAAAACATTTCAGATAAATGACAAATTACTCCAAGCCTGAATAAAAGGTAATGTTTAATTGTAATTGGTAAAGCTCCCTTACTGTGGGTTTCACAGACAGTACAGTCACGTTTTTGGTCAATAACCCTGTAATGAAGACTGGTATCAGTACGAGATTTTGCTATAATTTTTGCGCTATAATCAAGGCTTTAAACTCTAATGAATGTCCGGTAAAAAATGCTCAATTTTTATTTGTAAACACAGAGCAAACTATAACCAGTTACCTATTTCAAACCAATCTGTAGGCAATAGGCGGCTCTCTCTTTGCTCAAAAAAAAAAGTTGAAAAGAAAAAGTTGCGTGACAAACGGATTTCTGCTACCATGCATATGGCTGATGCCCTGAGTCCAAATGAAGATTGCGAAGGAGGTAACCAAACACAAGTATAACAGTAGCTTTACCATCAATCACAGTGTCTATCGTTCTACTACTCCACTATACATGCAGATATCTCTCACTCTAATCATTATAATCATTTACTCCTAACCCAAATCAATAGTCACTAAAGAAAGAAAAAAAAAATTTGACCTCAAGATAAAAATAGTAATAGCTACTACTACTGCTGCTGCTACTGCTGCTGCTACTGCTGCTGATGCTAAGAATAATAGTAAAAAAATGCTATATCACTGGTTATTATTATTAATAATTAATTAATATTGTTCCCTTGTTTTCAACGTAGAGCAAAAGTAATATATCCATGCCTAAGGTAAGGTAGTACGGTACGGAATTTGCACATTTTTCCGTACCTGAACAGTACCGTACCGTACTTTGGTAAAATTGTCATTGCGTAATTCCGTACTGTACACATAGGCTAAATATCAACCGTACCGTACTGTACCGTAATGCCAGCAACCGAGTGAATCGTTAGATATAAACAACATTGTAAATTATTATTAGATTAGATAGATGGATAGATAAAAAAATCGTATAAAATATACTTAAACTGAAGTAACATTCAGAGAGAGTGGGAGAGAGAGAGAATGGATGGGGAGGAGAGGTGAGGGAAGGAAGAGGAAGGGGGTGGAAGTGGAGGTGGAGGGAGAGGGTAGGCGAATTTTTTTTTCTTTATACTGTCGTGTTCATATCCATTTCTGGCTAATCGAGCCTTTTGCCTCTTCGTACAGGACAAGTGTCTATTCTTTATAATTTGTGATTCATGATTCTCTTAAAAATTACACTACATCAAAAACTCGTACTTATACGAATCTTAGTTACAGAGAAATAGGTTTTAGAATTCGCGAACACTTTTACCGAGCTCATTTTACGAAGCAGTGCTCAACGAGTATTCAGTTCTCAATGTAATTATTAACAGGAACAATAATTACGTGAGCTTATTATATTTAACAGTAGTAACTTTATTTCATACCATGGTGATTATGATCCCTATTGGCTAATCCTACAATCAAGGAACGATGTAATGATATATGAAGCAATGTATTGTTTTACTTTGACTCGAACAGAGTCTGAATCCCAACGGAGGTGAGGTCGTCAGCAGGATTTTTAAATAGGTCAGACTTCATAACCACTCACCATGAATCGAAGGGACACAAATCTGGCGTTGCGAGGAGGAATTGTCACTTTACTCGACAATAGCTTCCTGATACGACCCATTGCACGTGATGTTGGTGTGTCACCCACCACGGTACAGTTGTGGATAAGAAGGTGGGAGGAGAGTGGGAACTTGAACGACTTGCGTAAGTTGTTTATGCTGAATAATTGGTGGATATGTTACATTGTTCATGGTTATTTAATCCGCCCGCCCCGGGGACCTCGGCGGGCCGACTGGCCCGCCCGCCCCGGGGACCTCGGCGGGCACAGTGGCCCGCCCGCCCCGGGGACCTCGGCGGGCACAGTGGCCCGCCCGCCCCGGGGACCTCGGCGGGCCCACAGGCCAGCCCGCCCCGGGACCTCGGCGGGCCCAGCGGCCCGCCCGCCCCGGGGACCTCGGCGGGCCCAGCGGCCTGCCCGCCCGGCGACCTCGGCGGGCCCAGTGGCCCGCCCGCCCCGGGGACCTCGGCGGGCCCACAGGCCCGCCTCCCTCCCCGGGGACCTCGGCGGGCCCACAGGCCCCGCCCGCACCCCGGGGACCTCGGCGGGCCCACAGGCCCGCCCGCCCCGGGGACCTCGGCGGGCCCAGTGGCCCGCCCGCCCCGGGGACCTCGGCGGGCCCAGTGGCCCGCCCGCCCCGGGGACCTTGGCGGGCCCACTGACCCGCCCGCCCCGGGGACCTCGGCAGGCCCACAGGCCGCCCGCCCCGGGGACCTTGGCGGGCCCACAGGCCCGCCCGCCCTAGGGACCTCTGCGGGCCCACATGCCCGCCCGCCCCGGGGACCTCGGCGGGCCCAAAGGCCCGCCCGCCCCGGGGACCTCGGCGGGCCCACAGGCCCGCCCCCCCGCCCCCCCCGGGGACCTCGGCGGGCCCAGTGGCCCGCCCGCCCCGGGGACCTCGGCGGGCCCAGTGGCCCGGCCCGCCCCGTCCCCGGGGACTCGGCGGGCCCACAGGCCTGCCCGCCCCAAGGGACCTCGGCGGGCCCACAGGCCCGCCCGCCCCGGGGGACCTAGGTGGGCCCAGTGGCCCCGCCCGCCCGCCCCGGGGACCTCGGCGGGCCCACTGGCCGCCCCGCACCGGGGACCTCCCGCCCGCCCCGGGGCCCCCGGGGACCTCGGCGGGCCCACAGGCCCGCCCGCCCCGGGGACCTCGGCGGGCCCACAGGCCGCCCGCCCCGGGGACCTCGGCAGGCCCACAGGGCCCGCCCGCCCCGGGGACCTCGGTCGGGGCCCACAGGCCCGCGTGCCCCGGGGACCTCGGCGGGCCCACAGGCCCGCCCGCCCCGTACCTCGGCGGGCCCACAGGCCCACCCACCCCGCCCCGGGGACCTCGGCGGGCCCAGTGGCCCGCCGCCCTGGGACCTCGGCGGGCCCAGTGGCCCGCCCCGCCCCGGGACCTCGGCGGGCCCACAGGCCCACCCGCCCCGGGGACCTCGGCGGGACCACTGGCCCGCCCGCCCCGGGGACCTCGGCGGGCCCACAGGCCCACCCGCCCGCCCCGGGGACCTCGGCGAGCCTCCTTGCCCGCCCGCCCCGGGGATCTCGGCGGGCCTCCTGGCTCGCCCGCCCACCCCTGGGCGGTTTGGCGGGCTTTGCCCGCCGTCCCTGCAGACACTTACCCTTTGCTTAGTCTTAGAACCAGAATATGCCACTGAATCCTTGCAAATCTCCTCAGGCTTCTCTCAATCCATTCTTCCTTCCCGCCCGCCCCGGGACCTCTGGGGTCCCAGCCCGCCCCTGCTCCCCGGGGACCTCGGTGGGCCACAGGCCCGTCTGCCCTGGGGACCTCGGCGGGCCCAGTGGCCCGCCCGCCTCCGGGCCACCTCGGCAGGGCCCCAGTGGCCAGCCCGGGCGGCCCGGGCCCACCCTCCGCCCGCACGGGACCTCGGCGGGCCCACAGGCCGCCCGCACCGAACCTCAGGGGGCCCGTCCCGCCGGGGACCTCGGCGGGCCCGTGGGCCCGCCCGCCCCGGGGACCTCGGCGGGCTGCCCAGGCCCCGACCTCGGCGGGCCCACTGGCCCGCCCCGGGGCCTCCCCGTGGGGACCTCGGCGGGCCCACTGGCCCCGCCCGCCCTGGGACTCGGCGGGCGGGCCCGGGCCCGGCGCCCCGGACCCTCGGCGGGCCCACACCCTGGCCCGCCCGCCCCGGGGACCTCGGCGGGCCCATGGCCCGCCCGCCCGGGGACCTCGGCGGGCCCCGTGGCCCGCCCCGCCCCGGGGACCTCGGCGGGCCCCAGTGGCCCGCCCGCCCCGGGGACCTCTGCGGGCCCAGTGGCCCGCCCGCCCCGGGGCCTCGGCGGGCCCACAGGCCCGCCCGCCCGGGGGACCTCGGCGGTCCCCAACCAGCCCCCCCCCCGGGGGACCTCGGCGGGCCCCTGGCCCGCCCGGCCCGGGGACCTCGGCGGGCCCACTGGCCCGACCCGCCCTGGGGCCTCGGTAGGCCCCGTGGCCCGCCCCCCCGGCGGGGACCTCCGGCGGGCCCAGTGGCCCGCCCGCCCATCCCGGGACCTCCCCCGAGCAGTGGCCCCGCCCGGCGGACCTCGGCGGGCCCACAGGCCCCGCCCGCCCGCCCCGGGGACCTCGGCGGGCCCAGTGGCCCGCCCGCCCCGGGGACCCTCGGCGGGCCCATGGCCCCCGCCCGCCCCGGGGACCTCGGCGGGCCCACTGGGCCCGCCCGCCCCGGGGACCTCGGCGGGCCCACAGGCCCCACCCGCCCCGCCCGACCTCGGCGAGCCTCCTCGGCCCCGGGGATCCGGCGGGGCCTCCTTCCCGCCCGCCCCGGGGACCTCGGCGGGTTCCCAGTGGCCCGTTTCCCGGCCCGGGGACCTCGGCGGGCCCACTGGCGCCCGCCCGCCCTGGGGACATCGGTAGGCCCAGTGGCCTGCCCGCCCCGGGGGGACCTCGGCGGGCCCCAGTGGCCCGCCCGCCTCCGGGACCTCGGTCGAGCCCAGGTGGCCCGCCCGCCCCGGGGACCTCGGCGGGACCAAAGGCCCGCCCGCCCCGGGGACCTCGGCGGGCCCAGTGGCCCGCCCGCCCCGGGGACCTCGGCGGGCCCAGTGGGCCCGCCCGCCCCGGGGACCTCGGCGGGCCCACCTGGCCCGCCCACCCCGGGGACCATCGGCGGGCCCACTGGTCCCGCCGCCTCGGGGGACTTCGGCGGGCCCACTGGCCCGCCACCGCCCTGGGGACCTCGGCGGGCCCACTGGCCCGCCCGCCCCGGGAACCTCGGCGGGCCCAGTGGCCCGCCCGCCCCGGGGACCTCGGTCGGGCCCAGTGGCCGCCCGCCCCGACCTCGGCGGGCCCAGTTGGCCCGCCCGCCCCGGGGACCTCTGCGGGCCCAGTGGACCCACCCGCCCCGGGGCCCTCGGCGGGCCCACAGGCCCCGCCCGCCCCGGGGGACCTCGGCGGTCCCACAGGTCCGCCCGCCCCCCCGGGGGACCTCTCGGCGGGCCAGTGGCCGCCCTGGCCGGGACCTCGGCGGGCCCACTGGGCCCCGGCCGCCCGCCCTGGGGACCTCGTAGGCCAGTGGCCCCGCCCGCCCCGGGGACCTCGGCGGGCCCAGTGGCCGGCCCGCCTCCGGGACTCGGCGAGCCAGTGGCAGCCCGCCCCCGGGAGACCTCGGCGGGCCCACAGGCCCGCCCGCCCCGGGGAACCTCGGCGGGCCCAGTGGCCCGCCCGCCCCGGGGACCACTCGGGGCGGGTCCCACTGGCCCGCCCGCCCTGGGGACCTCGGCGGGCCACTGGGCCCGCCCGCCCTGGGGACCGTCGTTAGGGCCCAGTGGCCCGCCCGGCCCGGGGACCTCGGCGGGCCCAGGTGGCCCGCCCGCCCGGGGACTTCGGCGGGCCCAGGGGGGCCCACCCCGCCCCGGGGGACCCGTCGGCGGCCCACAAGACCCGCCCCGCCCCGGGGACCTCGGCGGGCCCACTGGCCCGCCCGCCCTGGGGACCTCGGTAGGCCCAGTGGCCCGCCCGCCCCGGGACCATCGGTCGGGCCCAGTGGCCCCCCGCCCGCCTCCGGACCTCGGCGAGCCCAGTGGCCCGGGCCCGCCCGGGGACCTCGGCGGGCCCACAGGCCCGCGCCCCTGGGGACCTCGGCGGGCCAGTGGCCCGCCCGCCCCGGGGACCTCGGCGGGCCCCAGTGGCCCGCGCCCGCCCCGGGGACCTCGCGGGCCCACTGGCCCGCCCGCCCCGGGGACCTCGGCGGGCCCACAGGCCCACCCGCCCGCCCCGGGGACCTCGGCGAGCCTCCTTCCCTGCCCGACCCCGGGGATCTCGGCGGGCCTCTGGCTCCCGCCCATGGGCGGTTTGGCGGCTTTGCCCGCCGTCCCTGCAGACACTTACCCTTTGCTTAGTCTTAGAACCAGAATATGCCACTGAATCCTTGCAAATCTCCTCAGGCTTCTCTCAATCCTTTCTTCCTTCCGCCGCTGGGGACCTCGGGGGGGCCCACAGGCCCGCCCGCCCCGGGGACCTCGGCGGGCCCACAGGCCCGTCTGCCCCGGGGACCTCGGCGGGCCCAGTGGCCT
>NC_087202.1:141280467-141307139 GCF_015104395.2 Macrobrachium nipponense | reverse complement strand
TTTTTACTTTTGTTCCCATTATTTTTATGCTCATCCATTTCGTATGAAGTAGCTACTGTCGCATATCTTATGTAATATAAGCTGGTTAGGGGTGATTACGTTTGCTTTATGTCTATTACAATTAGAATCATAATTACCCTACCTGTTATCGAATTACAATTACAACTTCAATAATACTGAAATACATAACTTAAATATTGGAAAAAATTTCACAAAACTTTTTGCACAAAAAAAAAGGAAATAAATGGAATAACACCATTTTTAAAATTAGTAGCTGGTAAGATTCTCCCTTAATAATATAATAAATAAATTGGGTAGCGACTCAAAACATCTCTCTATTGCATTTGGTTAAGATGTTGTCGAAAAGTAAGAGGGCTGCTCTAGATAACAATTTCAAATAAAGTACTTTATTATTATTTGAACTTTTCAGTTACAATTACAATTAGCATTAAGTATAAATAAAAAACAACCGCAATTACAGTTAACTTCAAAACGTATAATCAAAAACATTTCAGATAAAAGGTAATGTTTATTTGTAATTGGTAAAGCTCTCTTACTGTGGGTTTCACAGACAGTGCAGTCATGTTTTTGGTCAATAACACTGTAATGAAGACTGGTATCAGTACGAGATTTTGCTATAATTTTTCGGTATAATCAAGGTTTTAACTCTGATGAATGTCCGGTAAAAAATGCTCAATTTTATTTGTAACACAAAGAGCAACTGTAACCAGTTACCAATTCAAACCGATCAGTAGGCAATTGGCGGCTCTCTCTTTGCTAAAAAAAAAAAAAGTTGAAAAAGTTGCGTGACAAACGGGTATCTGCTACCATGCCGACAGTTATGTTCTAGGCGGCATTTACTTCTTCACCTTCGTAATACAAGCATATGGCTGATGCCCTGAGTCCAAATGAAGATTGCGAAGGAGGTAACCAAACTCAAGTATAACAGTAGCTTTACCATCAATCACAGTATCTATCGTTCTACTACTCCACCATACATGCAGATATCTCTCACTCTAATAATTATAATCATTTACTCCTAACCCAAGTCAATAGTTACTAAAGAAAGAAAAAACAATTTGACCTTAAGATAAAAATAGTAATAGCTACTACAACTGCTGCTGATGCTAAGAATAATAGTAAAAAACTAAAAAAAATCCTATATTACTGGTTATTATTATTAATAATTATTAATTAATAATTGTTCCCTTTGTTTTCAACGTAGAGCAAAAAAGTAATATATCCATGCCTAAGGCTAAGGTAGTACGGTACGGAATTTGCACATTTTTTCCGTACCTCAACTATACCGTATCGTACTTTGGTAAAATTGTCGTTGCGTAATTCCGTACCGTACACATAGGCTAAATATCAACCAGGACGTACCGTACCGTAATGCCAGCCTTGCTGGCAGGTAACAACCGAGTGAATCGTTAGATATAAACAATATTGTAAATTATTATTATTAGATTAGATAGATGGATAGATAAAAGAAAATCGTACAAAATATACTTAAACTGAAGTAACATTCAGAGAGAGAGAGAGAGAGAGAGAGAGAATGGATGGGGGAGGAGAGGTGAGGGAAGGAAGAGGAAGGGGGTGGAAGTGGGGGTGGAGGGAGAGGGTAGGCGAATTTTTTTTTTTTTTTTTTTTTTTTTTTTATATCTGTCGTGTTTCATATCCATTTCTGGCTAATCGAGCCTTTTGCCTCTTCGTACAGGACAAGTGTCTATTCTTTATAATTTGTGATTCATGATACTCTCATAAATTACGGTATACAGAGAAATAGGTTAGGGAATTCGCGAACACTTTTGCCGAGCTCATTTTACGAAGCAGTGCTCAACGAGTATTCAGTTCTCAATGTAATTATTAACAGGAACAATAATTATGTGAGCTTATTATATTTAACAGTAGTATCTTTATTTCATACCATGGTGATTATGATCCCTATTGCCTAATCCTACAATCAAGGAACGATATAATGATAAATGAATCATGGTATTGTTTTACTCGACTCAAAACAGAGTCTGAATCCCAACGGAGGTGAGGCGTCAGCAGGATTTTTAAATGGATCAGACTTCATAACCACTCACCATGAATCGAAGGGACACAAATGTGGCGCTGCGAGGACGAATTGTCACTTACACGACAATAGCTTCCCGATACGACCCATTGCACGTTGATGTTGGGTGTGTTGTGTCCCCCACCACGGTACAGTTGTGGATAAGAAGGTGGGAGGAGAGTGGGAACTTGAACGACTTGCGTAAGTTGTTTATGCTGAATGATTTGTGGATATGTTACATTGTTCATGGTTATTTAATCTTGCTTATTTAATATTAGAGTTCTTTCTTAAATGTATTTCGTCTCGCTATTATAATTTGGTTAGAACCTACAGATATCCACAGCCATTCCAACACCAGCAGAAATACAGGTTTAAGCACCTCCATAATTCCACACCGGGGGTGGGATGATTGGCCCTTGCCGACCTCGACCATGAACAAAGTTAGATATCGATTTGATTGTCTCGGTAAAATTAAGCCTATAAGAGCATTTTATTTGTGCCCACCCCGTCACAGTCAATGTGTGTCTTTTGATAGCTATAGTTTATTTATTAAATGTCATTTCAGTGATGGCTCAGGAATGATTTACAGTTTAATAACCACCACCAAATTGAGAATATTATGGATATATGTAATCTCGTTCTATTGATATGCTTTTGAAACCAAAAATATACAGCCATGTTTACTAAATTATGATCAATCCATAGAGTACAAAATTCGAAGAATCTAGAATTGATTGCGATGTTATATAAATTATAAGTTAACAACTTAAGATAATATGTTCTCTTAGCTAGGCCAGGGGGTCCACGGAAAACCACCCCAGCTGAGAATTGACGCCATTATCAGGGCGGCTCGAGAGCACCCTTAACCAACTGCCGAGGCCATTCATGAGGACCTTGGATAGAAGTGTCATCGATGACAGTACGACGCAGACTCCATGCTGCTGGATTCATCACAGAACTCCAGGGACGAAGGAGCTCTTGACGGAACAACATAAGGAAGGAAGGCTTGATTTTGCCCAATGTCATGCTGATAAGGGTTTGGGGGGACTTTTGGGGCAGGGTCATCTTTACTAACGAGAAGTGCTTCTCGTCCACATCGCATGGGAAAAGCTGCATTGTTGCGAACAAATAGAACTCTGTATGATAAGCAAAATCATTACTTGCATCAATTATCAATTGCATTCTTCTTTATATTAATTATTAATCTTCAGCTTTTGTTCCACGGAAGTGGACTGTCAAAATATACAAAGGAGTTTACAAAAATAAGAGTGCTGCTATTTCTGAGATAAATATTAGGTAAGGGACAGTGGGCATCATTTGCTCTTTTCCTCCAATATAATATATTAAATAAATAATTACACAATAGAATTCTTTCAGTGTTGTTCATCACTGAGAATTTAAATTCTCCAAAGGTATATATATATATATATATATATATATATATATATATATATATATATATATATATGATTTATATTATACACCACCATTTTTTTCTCTCTTTCAGATATGAACCCCGTAACATCGTTGAGGTGGTTCGATCTGGCCATGTCACCTGCAACGTATGGGGCTGGGTGTGTCTGCATGGTATGGGTGATGTGTTCCGTATCGAGGGACGATTTACAGCAGCTAAGTATGTTGAGCTGCTGCAAACACTGCTCACGTTGATCAAGAGTGGTTTGCCAGACAGGATAACTGCTTCTTCTTGAATGGCCGAGAAAAGGAACAGATATGAATGTGATGAACACGTGTGGGCCCAGATGGTGAACACATGGAAAATGGAACATGAGAGAACAACACAGCAACTCATGGCTCACATCAACTCTGTGGGAAATTTGTAGACGGAGACCACAGCATGGTCAAGGTATTAGATTGTATAATTTAAATGTTATATTTTTTTGTCAATATGGACATAAAATGTTCTCATTTTTTGTTTTCACTAGTTATTTGATTATATGTTTTAATAAACATAATTCATAACAAGTTTCTTATAACCATGATATTCTTGATATAATTATTCGAAGTATCTGTAAAAAAATGGCCGTAATGCCTCCATACAATATTTTGAGTATTGCAGTAAACTTTCCTACTTACTCAGGCCCCACATGTTTTTTTATGTCTTCCTAATCACCGTTTCTTGTTAACAGCATTGAATTATAGAACTGAATGACTCGCTGAGCAACTGTTTCATACAGTGAGGTCGGTAACAGTATTGGCAAATTGCCTTACCTGTATACTTTGTTCTCTGTTGGTGTGGCCGATACAGATACGATACTTCGCCACTTATTTTCGCTCATTAGCTTCTTGAAGTCTATTAAAATAGTTTCCATTATTTGAAATGTAATGCTTTATATCCTACTGATATTTTCAATGTATCTTTATTGGTGGTAAAAGCCTAAGTTATATAGGCCAAAGAAGTAAAAAATTGTGGCATATTTTGGGCCGTCGTTGACGTTTCTGAGTATAGGGGTCATATGCTCTGTGGGACATTTTAAAAAGGTAACTGTCAATTCAGTAGATGATACTCTCTTTATGTCAGCCACTATAAGGAAAGCCCAAATGACTTCACCTATCACCTGAGGTCAACGAAATATATAGTCTATAATATATCGGTGCATACATAATTTTAGAAAAAACAACAGTTAACCCTTAAAAGGTCAACCACGTCATATGACGTGTTGCAGAAGTCGTCCCACACATGTTGTTTGCGTCATGTGACGTTCTTAAGTTTTTAATTTTGTGCCGCCTTCTTTCATAGCTATTGTATCGATATTGGTTCTGTACTACTTTGCCTTATTAGAGGTCTTGCTGGCCGTTTGCACTGATCGTCTTCCATTCGTATGAACTGCGCAGGGGAGGGGAGGTAAGGGTGGCCTAGGAGGTTGTCAGAAACGTCAAACCAGCTAATCCTGTGTGGCAAAGGATTGGTGGCGATAATTTTTTGCCGCACACCTTCGATTTTGATGATAGTATATCAGGAATAAACTTTTTTTTATTCTATTTTTTATAATTCTATAATGGAACTGACTGTATAGAGATCCAATCGTTAATTTCATGTTATAAAATGGGGTAATATATCAAGCGAACACTCAAGGGAACAAGAATTTAGGACATTACAGTATCAGAGATGAGAAATTTCTTTGCTTTGGTTATGCTAACGGGTATTGTCAGGGGGGGCAATCTTCGATATTATTGGGTCACTGATCCTCTCCTGAATACACTAATGACATATCAGAACTGCGTACTGAGCGCAGGGGTTTTTCTTATCACTAAGTTAGCTAGTATAGCTGAGATATATATATATATATATATATATATATATATATATATATATATATATATATATATATATATATATAAGTTAGCTAGTATAAGAGAGAGAGAGAGAGAGAGAGAGAGAACGTACTGCAACCAATGCTGTAAACTTGGCTTACGCGATAAGGTTAAACTATCCTGTTATGATGTTCGTGATTTTCGGCAATACCAATATAACTTTAAACTGTTGATCAGTTTTAAGTATTGTGTAATGAATATGACCGATATATAATAATAGACACGGTTGTAAGATAACGTCTTGGCCGAAAGGTAAATGGAACCTTAATAAACAAACTTATATTACAAGTGAGACAACAATCTTCATTACAACGATATAAACTTGCTCAGATTTTTTTTACTTACGTCGTGTGTGTGTGTGTGTGTGTGTGTGTGTCTTTCTCCAACCATACCTAATAACTCCGCCCACCAAACGAACTCCAGAACTTATTGGTGGAAACTCTTGTTAGCAGAGAAGAGGTTCTCCCCCCACCACCCCCCCCCCCCCCCCGCTCAAGTCCGCCCCCCATCCCCCCCCCCCCCCCCCCCCCCCCCCCCCCCCCCCCCCCCCAAACCCCCCCCCCCCCCCCCCCCCCCCCCCCCCGATACCCCCCCCTGCCCCATGCATCTCCCTCAGTAAACACTGTTACCATGTAATTTTTCGAAGGTCTCGCAGGACGGTGTTACCAGGGAAACCTGTGTCCAACTGTACATCATCTCTCTCTCTCTCTCTCTCTCTCTCTCTCTCTCTCCTCTCTCCTCTCTCAGTGGAATGGTGGAAAAATTAGTAAGAAATGCAAAGATAAATGAGGATAAGAGGGTTGTACCCATTTAAAAAAAAGTCCCTTAGAGGAAACCTAGTGAATTCAGACTTGGGAAAAGCAGAGTTATTGAATAAGTTTTTTACTAGTGTTTTCACTAGAACAGCTATTAAATATAAAGGTGCAGAACCGCTTGACAACATAATAATTACAAAAGATGACATTAATAAAAAAATAGGAAAATTTAAAAAGTTCAAATCTCCTGGCACGGATGGGATTAATCTAAGAGATATAAAAGAGTTAAAAGAGGAGATAGTTCCTCACCTATACAAACTCTACAGAAAATCTGCAGCACAACAAAAGGCACCTAAAGTATGGATACTAAGTAACTTACCCCTAGTCTACAAAAAAGGTCGAAGAGAAGAGCCAGGAAATTTTACACCAGTCTGTCTAACGTCTGTCCCTTGAAAGATTTTCGAGCCCGTGATTGCAGGTCAGATTGTGATCACACTGATAGAAACAACTTGTCGTTTAATAGCCAACACGGCTTCAGACAAAATAGATCTTGCCTATGAAACCTCGGAGTTTTTTCATAACATGCCTGGTATTTACGACAGTAGTAGAGCAATACATGTACTCTACTTAGATTTCCAAAAGGCCTTTGACAAAGTTCCACACAAGAAACTAATGACAAAAGTTAGAGCTTTAGGAATTGTAGGAGAAATAGCAGACTGGATCGAAGACTGGCTAACTAATAGAAAGCAGAGAGTCGTAATAAACGGCGAGGAATCAGAATGGGCAGGTGTGACAAGCGGAGTTCTTCAGGGTTCTGTCCTTGGCCCAATCTTGATTTTGAATTACATATATAACATTGATGTAGGCTTAATTAGCAGGATGGCCAAATTTGCATATGAAACCAAACTAAATGTAAATGCAGTCGACACAAATACAGTTGAAAGTTTAAGAAATGATGTAAGTAAAATAGGAGAGTGGTCAAAAGATGGCAAATGCCTTTTAACTTGAGAAGTGTAAAGTGTTGCAAATAGGAAAACATGCTGCTTGGGAACGACATAAATAGAGTAGAACAAGAAGAGGACCTTAAAGTCATTATTCTCAAGGACTTAAAGTCCACAAAATAGTGAATAAAAGCTGAGAAAAAGGTACAGAAACTAGTGGGCTATACAAAGAGGCAATTCAAATACAGAAACGAGGAAACAGTGTGGCAGCTCTACACATCAATAGTTAGACCTCATCTTGAATATGCAGTACAGTTTAGGTCACCAATACTAAGAGAGGGCATAAATAGCTTAGGAGTACAAGCAAGATCAACAAAGTTAATTCCATCCATCAGGCAAATAGGTTACCAAAGACGACTAGAGAGCCTGAACATGTATGGCTTAGAAACACGACGACTAATAGAAACATTCAAAATACTGAAAGGCACAACAAAAGTAGCCAGTAATATATTCACGTTAAACGAATAACACACAAGAAATAATGGATGGAAACTAGAACTGAAGATATGCAACACATCTCATTGTTGGAACTTCTTTACATACAACATATGCGACACATGGAATAAACTGCCACCAGAAGTTGTAAACAGCAACAGTGTGGAAGATTGTAAGAGAAGGTTAGACAAAATCACTAGGACACTTGTGAATGAATAGTAAAACAGGCTTTTACAAGAACCAGTGATGGCAGTTAGTGACGTAAGATTAATGAAAGAATGAATTTGACATAGTCTCTGAAGACACTTGTTTCACCTCCTTATAAAATCATAATTGTCGTTAGTTTAAATGGAAGACCTGAGGTTATTTGTGATTTAAAACACCGCCTGATAATCAAAATATTACGTGACCATTTTATTCTGAAAAGGTTATTTTTCATCATGAGGGCATTGAAAAACAAAAAGTAAATAAAAATGTCAATAATTCGAAAGTAACGCTGTATGTTTTGTTTGGAATTTATTTATTAATTTTTTTTATTATTACAATACCTCTGCCGTCAGTCTGCACTTCAAAATTTCTTCTATTTTTTCAGTTCATTAACTTGTGCCTACTCCTGTGAATATGAACGAGTGTCACTGCACGTTTTGCACGTATTTACAAACATATTTTTATTATAAGACTTTTTGATACTTTATTGGGCGGAAATGTATTGATAAAAAACTGACGGAAAGGCTTCCATTCTAGATAGGAAGAGCTAAGAGTTTTTATCATTATATTTTGCCTTTCTTTCTTTGTGTAGTATAGCGAAGACTCACGATTCTGAAAGATTCAACCGAACCAAAATCAATCCTACAAGAAAATGTGAGCACGTGATTCAAATGAATCTTGAGTATTAACAACTCCATAGATACTAAGAAATTATGATTTAGTTTGCAGTTGTTATTCTGCCACTGTGTCGTCAGTATGTCTGATAGTTCTCTCCAAGCCAATAAGAAGGAACAACATTCAATTCGCAACTTCCCACGGGGCTTGAGACTCGCCGTCCAAAAAGCAAAGGGCCAGAGTGAGAAAAGGCAGTTTTGAGTCATGCCGAGGTTATCGCTTACTCCCCTATCGCTTGCTCGGGGAGTAAGCCTACAAACTACTTTGTTCTTGTTCTTGTTGGTGAGTTAGAAAAAGGCTATGGAAGAGACTAAAAAGGTCTGTAAAAGGTGTTTTGCGTTGAGTTAAAGATACTGGAATTTTAGGCTAGAATAGTTATGATTAATTTATTAAATTAAAATGTAACAAGGCGCGATCCAACCTCCAGCCTACTCGAGATATGTGCAAGATTTCCCCTTATGCATAAGTTGTAAACATTATATTCCTAACTTTTAACGCAAATTAAAACGTGCTAAAATCAACTGTCAAATAGAGCCTTGTTACATCAATGAAAATTAGAATAAATACGCTACATTTTACAATAAATAATTATTCTGTACTGTTAACATGCACATTATTTATTTCTTACCTTTTCATTCTAATAGATAAATTATAAATATCCTAAAATTCCTGTATCTTCAACTCAAAGCGAAACACCTTTTTCAGACATTTTCAGGCTCTTCCATAGAACTTTTCTAACCCCAAAAAGAACAACAGCAACAACAACAACAACAAATTAATTCTAAGGCATTCTCCCCGAGTAAGCGGAGAATAAAGTGAATGTTAAACAGAACAGAAAAATTATTTTGATAATATATAGCGTATTTATTTCAATTTTCGTTGGTGATACGACGCTCTGTTTGACCGTAGATTTTAGCACATTTTATATATGAGGTGCATAGAATATAGGCGATGTTTCTGTTCAGTTATTTGTGTTTCCACTTACAACTGAGAAAATATGTATGTGTTTAGTTTGCGTCCTTTTTATTTGAGCCTTGTTGTTAGTATGAGTAGTACTAAGTATAAGGATTAATTACAAAGACGACTACATATTAAGTTAGGAATATAATGTGTACAACTTATGCGTCAGGGGAAAATCTTGCACGAGTCCGAGTAAGCTGGAGGTGGGATCACGCCTTGTTTTTAACTTGTCTTGCTTCCAGGCAGGGGCCGGAGCTTTTAACTTTCATTGCAATTAGTCTAAAATGTCCTTTGCGTAATTTCTTGGTAACAAGTGTTGCCGAAAGCGGGGGAAGATCTGTTCCTGATGAGTAATTATATATATATATATATATATATATATATATATATATTATATATATATATATATATATATTATATATTATATGTGTGTGTGTGTGTGTGTATAATGGAAAGGAAAGTGGGAGGAATGAGGACACACACACAAAACAGGCAGAAAGGCAGCCAAGGAAATTAATATAATGGGGAGATAGGGAAACACGGGAGAAGAACTGAAAAATTCACAGATCACAAGAACAAGCAACTGTGAGAAAGCTCTCTGGTTTGCGATAAAGACCGGCAAACGATTAAATGAACCGAATTTATGCAAGGGTTTCGAAATACCAGATATTTTGAAGGGGAAAATAATAGATTGGGAGAGCAAACGTTGACACTGTAAGAAGCATCCGAAGACTACCTTCTCATTCCTTCTTCTCTTCTTCTTCTTCCTCTTCTTCTTCTTCTTCTTCTTCTTCTTCTTCCGAAAGAATCGAGAGAATGAGGATTATTTTCTTGCAATGAAGACTGAATTCCGGGTAAAAAGAAAACTCTCTGACGACAAATGATGAAAAAAAATGTAGCTTAATTTTTCATTGCTCTGAATGATAAAAGAAATGAAAATTCTCATCAGTGTGGCTGTAATTGAGTTTTGTCAAAACTCGGGTAAAAGAGAGATAAACACATGAAATAACGTCACAGACACTCTTGATCAGCATGATAAATCACTTCTTCTTCTTCTTCTTCTTCTTCTTCTTCTTCTTCTCTTCTTCATTGTTATTACGTCCGAATTAATTTTGTATCGAGTCTTCTCAACTTTTCTTATGACTCGATTCTCTTTCAAGTTAATATTGGTCAGAAACTGGACAATGTTTATTTTGGCAAAGAAGAATATAAAAGCACCATATATATGTATGTGCCTATATTCATATAAATTATTATTATTATTCTTATTATTTTATATTATTATTATTTGAGTGATTATTAGTTAATTATTTACTTATTATTTTAGTTATTATTATTAATTATTTATTATTATGCATTATTACGTATTATTGTCCAACGACCTCAACCAAGCTGGGATTCTCCGAGTCTGGGGACCATAGTTGCTTGGTAAATCTGCCTCCCGAGGTGCTTAGGGACCGTAGTTTCCAGGAAAGTACGGTCTAATCTCCAAAGCAAACTGTTCTCCAAAATCGTGGCGAAAAAAAGAAGAAACTTATTAATAAAAAGCGATAAATTCGGACGAAGACGCCTTGCAACAACAATAACAACTGCCTCAATGGAGTTGCGGCTATCATGAGTAGAACGGAATATCGAAAAAATAATTTCTATAGGTAATATTGCGACGGGCGCAGGCGGGACGCTTCGGTAAAAGATACAAGTGGGCGAGATAAGATTCTCTTGAGTAATTAGTTCACTTTTCAGACGGAAAGAGTGAGGATCTCTTCGATGGCGCTTTTCCTCTCTAATTAATCACTGGTTCACTGAAGAAGGGAATCACACACACGTATTACTGTCATCCTTATTATTACCCGTATTCATGAATAAGTCATTGGGGCATCTCATGTGTAAATTGGACTTCTATCGCTATGTTCTTTTAGGGAAATGAAGGAAAAAAAATCGTATATATATGAGAACTATAAGATACTGAGCTATGAATTACACCTGGAAAGGTGTGAAAAATGTCAAATATTCTTTAAAAGAACCTATATATATATATATATATATATATATATATATATATATATATATATATATATATATATATATATATATATATACACACTATATATATATATATCTATATATATATATATATATATATATAATATATATATATATATATATATATATATGATATATATATATATATTAATTACGCATGAAACATATGTATACTATATATATATTTATTATTAATATATATATCTATCTATCTATCAATCTATATATATATATATATATATATATATATATATATATATATATATATATATATATATATATATATATATATATATAGATATATGTGAGGCCTAGGTTTTTGATTAATAATATGTTGTCTGTGTTGTCTCTATGACCTATGGAATGTGGAGAACAGTGCAGAAGTAACGACCTGAGAGTAGCTGATGAATGAGTTTCTGGGGATGGCGTGAGATAAAAGTGCTTTAGTTCGATCAAATCAATGTACTGAGTTATTAACTCTTCTCAAAAGTGCCTTTGTGAAACTGGATGCAGCTAGAACCGTGAGGCGCTAACAAAGTGTGTGTTCGTATGTGCGTGTGCGCCTCTTTCTGTTAAAAGAGTGTCATACCCAAGCCTATGGGAGGATTTGACAAGGGTCTTCAAGTCACAGGCAAGATGCCGTGGCGTTCGCCGGGGAGTTTTTATTAACTGTGTTTATAGTGGTCCGGCTGTTTGGGTGAGTGTGAAGTCTGTTTTAGCCGAAGACTGGCTTGTTGTCTGTTTGACATTTTTAAGAATATCTGATCTTTAGATTTGTTGCTAAACTTATGTGTACTTACCGGGATGTTGTTCTGTATCTTTGAAACAGACGATTCTGGTACTTCTGGAATGCAGGGGGACAAAGAGTTCCAAGATGGGTGTGGACTTTTTGGTGACTAATGATTACTATCAGACATTGTACTATTCGGTTTTGAATTAGTCTGTAAGACTTGATTATCCATATTTATTCGTTGTTAAAAAACGTTAATGTATGACGCAACTCTCTCATTTTCATTACCTGTTAGAATGGAGAGGTGTCGGTGCTAGAGAGAGAGATAGAGAGAGAGAGAGAGAGAGGGATTGCCAAGAGAGAGAGAGAGAGAGAGAGAGAGAGAGAGAGAGGGCTGTGTGAGTAATGCTGTGTGTGGTTTGCCATTCCGCTCGTGTCTCACGCTTACCAATAATGAATAATGGGGGGGGGGGGGGGGAATCCCCCCATTTACAATGGTGGCAGGCGGTGAAAAAGGTGTATAAAAGGAGTTTTTCTTTATGCCTAGGAACGCCAATGAGAGATGGGTGACCAGTTATGAGTTATGGCTTAGCGATAGTTTTCGAACGACAAAGCCTTTGTGGGATTGTGGAAAATCGTTAAACTGTTAGTTTTACAGTTACTTAGTGCAGAAAAATGAGAAAATATCTATCTGTTAACTGTGCTAAAGAGAGGGAAGGATTTTATTTGGACTCAGCATTTTTCCCAGGGAGTCAGCCTAGAAGCAGGTGAGCGCACCTAGTATGACTTTTGCTTTTGCAATGACGAGTGTATTCCGAGATGGCCGTGCGGGTGTGTGTTTAGTGATATATCACTGCCGCGTTTTATTTCAAGAATTTCAGTTCTTTTTTGTTCCCATTATGGAGTGGTGAGTGTTAAAAACACTATTGTTTTGAAGGAGAGGGTTTTTGTTTAAATATTTCAGAGAAATGGGATTGGTTCAGAGGTCAAAACATTTTTTCTTTGCCCATAGTAGTAGAAGTGACGTGTTTTCTTTATTCACCCCTGTTTATAATAGACGTATTCGTCTTTGTTTTAAACACATAAGAGTGTATAGAGATGTGTTTTTTGCATGTGAACTGTGCTTAGATAAGCATACTTGGCTTAGAGACAGAGCGGCCACAATTTTACGGGCTCAGCACATTTCTGCAGAGAAGTGCGTTGCATTGCGAGGGTACTACTGGCCTCCCTCGAGAGATAGTGCAGGGAGATGGGCACTAGTGTATACCTTGGGAGGGGGTCCTCAGACCAAGTTTTAAGGGGAATGGGTATTACTGGTCTGCCTCGGGGGAGTGTCAATGCTCAGGGGGGGTGAAATTTTTTTTTTTTTTTTTTTCTCAGTGTGGGTGAACTCCCCCTTTTCTTTTTTTTCTTTTTTTTTGTGATGGGGTATGGATTTGCCCTTGACATTGGATGCTAAGACATCAGCTGATGATTAGTTGATGAAGTGAAATGCCCGTAGAGTCTTTTTTTTTTTAGAAAAGAGATATTTTTTTTTTCTTTCTTGGAGGAAGAGAAAAGGAAATAAAAAGAGATTTTTTTTCTTTTCCGTGAATGCGGGGAAAAGTAGTTAACATGCACGGGATGTGTTATATATTTTCTTTGTGCCTTGAAAGACACAAATATAAGGGGGATATACAGATTTTTTCTTTTTATTGTGTTGGAGAAATTACTTTGAAGTGCCGAATGGTGTTGCCCGGTGCCGTGAATGGTGTATGCTGGAGAAATTGTATGTCATGAGGTTCAGCAATACTGTAGTATGCTATTTTGAATTTCACCCTTACTTGAGATCTTTGCAAGAGAATTGTTGCTATGGAGAGTTATTATTATTATTATTATTAATTATTATACTTGAGATGTGTCACGGGAGGTTTGCTTAAGTATAATTATCATTACGGGCGAATTGTTGACGAGAGATTTGAGATATTTCATGGGAGATTATTTTATAATATACAGATAATTATTCATGGATAATTATTACAATGAATTAATGGGAGAAGTCTTGTGTTAATTAATTGTTGAGTTTTGAACTTTGGAGAATATTTTTCAGTGATTCACGGGGATGAGTTTTGCTGAATCTTGATGAATCTGACTGAATCTTGATGAATTGTGGTGAAACTTGCTGAATTTTTTGCTGAATTTTTGGAGAATGGACAAGCATTGACATTGGTGATATTTTTTTTGGTACTGATACTGATGATTTTGATGATAGCAATTTTTTTGGTGATTTTGTGATAATGATACTTCTGATACTGATTTTTTATATACTAATACGTGGGAGCTGTAATGCTATCAAGGGAGGTGAAATCTTTTTTTGAATATGGGAGGAACTAACAACACATTATTTTTTTTTGTTTTCCTCTTTTTTTTATGAGTTCAGCAGATAATTGCTTGACATCTAGTGAGTTACGGGAGATAGTGAACAAGGCCCTTGATTTTTCTTTCGCCTTTTTTGGAAATTAGCCATCACTGACACAAGTTTTCTTTACCAAGAGTGAATTTGAATTTATTTTTTCTCTCCAGTTGGTGTGGATATTTTTTAATGTCTCAGTTCGTGACTTAGAGTCATTGTTCGGGAACGTGTTCGTGTTTTAGCTATTTGATGCTATAGAGAAATATATGGGGGAATTTCTTGCACGTTTGAATGCATACGTAATGGCACCTACATTTTTCTCTGGATATTTGTGTTCCAGAAATTGTGAGTTTTCTTGCACATACCTTTGTTGTATTTGATACAATTTTGTGAGAGATAGGAAACTTGGCTAAGTTTTCTAGTTGGCCTATGTCGTAGTGCATATGGAGAAGTCTTGGCTAAGACACTGTGAATTTTGAGTTCTGTTATAATGAGTTGTGGCACATTGGTGATTTTTTCTAGAATTTTCTAGACAGTTTTATTTGCCGAGTTTTTGCCTTTTTTTAGCAATTATGCTAAACGGAGAGAGTTTTTATAGTTTTTGACTATAACATTGAGTTATTCTCTGGAGAATTGGAGTTATAATTGAGATTATATTTGGAGTTATAATTGGAAGGTATATATTATTTTGGAGTTATAATTTGAGATAATATATTGGAGATATGGCCATTTTTGATATTTGCCAATGTGATATGAGCTATGTTTAGTTCAATTATTTTGAAGCCATCTTTGTTACAAATGGAGACATATATTTGGAGATTATGGGCAATATTTGTGAGTGTGTGTAGTTAGTTGCCTCGACTGCACATTTTTTTTGGAGATATGGAGCCTTGTTTTGTTCACATGGATTATTGGGGAAATAGAGATAAATATTTTGTATTTGCCGAAATAGAGGTGATTATTCTCTATTCCTGGAGTGGTGTTGTTTTTTTTATTGACATGTGGCTATTGGAGAAATAAGAGAGAAATATAAGGGGGTTGGTTATTAACCAAATGGAGGAAATATTTTTTCACCGGAGTGCTGTTATTATTAATATGGTGAAATATGTGGAGTTGGAATTAATCTTGGGCGGGTGACCTTTTTTTTGTGGTTATGGGAGTTTTTTTTCGAGTCAAGAGGAGATTTCTGTGGTTCTTTCTCTTTGACTATTTAGAGAGAAGTGACTATTTAGAGAGAAGTGGCGGTTATACTGCATTACGAGTCCTATGGAGATGTGTGCATTTTTTATGTTCACAAGTGTGTTATTTTGGAGAAATATAATGGGGCAAAGTCATGGTGAGAGAATAAGTCTTTGAGACAAATTTTGAAAACATATTAGTCATATCCTGGAGTTAATTCTGTGAAAATGTGTCTGTTAGACCTTTTTTTCTAGAGAATCATGAGTTTCCAAACTTATGGTGTCTGACTGGACAATTTTTATGCTACTGTTAGAGCATAAGTCCGCAAGGCAATTTTCTGCTGACAAGTGATGTGATGAGCCGTGTTGCTGAATGTCTTTTCCTTCTCGATGATGAGAGATAAGAAATTTTTGCAACTATTCTGGAAATGTTGACAATAGCATTTCACGAAAAGGCGCATGTCGTAGAGAGTTTGCTTCTGGCAAATTCCCTAACTGTACAACATGGCGCATTTCTTGGAGAAAATGCGGGGCGCTTCGTTATGCCATTTATTATACATTGTATTAGTATTGTGGATTTTGGGTGGGATTGGGGAAAATGTTCACTTGGTGATTATCCTTTTTTTTTTTTCTTATTTATTATTTTTCTTCCTTTTCCTTGAGAGATATAAATTTGGGGATTGGAGTTTTGTAAGTAGCATTTTTTTTGGTTTTTGGACGGTGAGATTTGATTTTCTTGGACCGGGGATATGTAATTTTTCTTAGGGTTATTACTAACGTGAAGGGGGATCGTTTGGACATTAAATAAAGTCTTTTTTGATGATTAGTTATTGAGCTTATTGTAAGGCAGGTAAAGGGGTTTTTGGCTGTTTAAAACATTGGAGATTTTTACCTGATTTTGTGGGTTGGTTTCAAATATCAGAGCTTGAGAGAACATTTTTTTTGGGGGTCGGTGGGTGTGTTATCGTGATTTTTTTTTCTTCCTTGGGCTCATTACGATTTTTTCCTTTTTTTTTTTTCTTTTTTTTTTTTGGAGCAACTTCGAGTTTGAAATGGTTGAGTTCAGAAGGTCCGTTGGAGTTGCTGTGATTTGTTCTGAGTTTGTTTGGTGTGCTGAAGTCGTGAGTTTGGAGAATTGAGTTGGAGAAACTTGATGGTTTTTTTTTCTCTTTGAGAGTTCTTGTGATGCTGAATTATGGAATTAGTTAGTTAAGTACATATTAAAGGGAAGGTTAATTGGGAGACGTTCAGTTCGTATTTTTGACTTTTTGAGATTTATTGTTTGTGATTAGAAGTTCGTATGTCTGGGTTAACTTTTCCTTAGATTGACCAGGTGAACTTGACTGACAATACTAACACCAAACCAAAAATAAAAAAAAAGGTCGGTTTCCCGACCCTAGCAACAAGAAGGTCCACAAGGACCGGTTGTGCCAGCTGAGGTTTGCTGTTTTATTTTACCCCAGGGTGGATTACAAGAATTTCCATGGCTGGTGATTATTATACAAGATTATTTTATATATTATTTAATACCATAACTTAACCCTGGGGGTTTTACATTTACAAGATTTCCACGTGGTGTGATCGTGAGGAATTCTTAACAGCGTGATCTTTTTTGGGATCTGCAGAAGCCGCGCGTGAGAAGGGTCTTCTACAATGGAGGGAGGTCATTACCGTTCTTCCTACAGGCCTGCTATAGCCTGTTGCTGTTCTGTTTCAGCTACTTGCAGGACAATGCAAATAAGAGGGATATTTCAAAAAAGCAAATGGCAAAAAAATAAAAAAAGAGAGAAAATGCGTTTTTTCTAGTGTTCATTTGGGAGAATATAAGAGTAACAGACTTTATTTTAATAATGCCAGAGGAGCAAGCCCGTCTCGTCGCAGTTTTTTTTTTTTACTTGTTATTTTACTTTAAGGACCGGCCAAGTGTTTTGATTATATAAGTCAAATTTTGCTAGGCGGGGGCTAGCATATGGGGTGGCCCGAGCCGAGCACTGTGAGGCCCTAGGGTTTTTGATTAATAATATGTTGTACCTGGTGTTGGTGTTCTATGACCTATAGGGAATGTGGGAGAAACAGTGCAGAAGTAAACGACCTGAGAGTAGCTTGATGAATGAGTTTCTGGGGATGGCTGTCGTGTCTCGTGAGATAAAAGGTGCTTAGTTTGGACAAGTCAATGGTAACTGAGTTTTTAATTTAACTTCTTCTCAAAAAGTGCCTTTAGTGAAAACTGGGATGCAGCTAGGAATCCGTGATGGCGCTAACGAACGGTGTGTTGTTCGGTAGTGTCGCTGTCGTTTCGCCGCCTCCTTTCTGTTAAAATAAGAGTGTCATAACCCAAGCCTATGGGCGGCTTTTGGGTTTGAAGAGGGTCTTCAAGTCACAGGCAAGGATTCCGTGGCCGTTTTGGCCGGGGAGAGTTTTTTTTATTAATGGGTTATAGTGGTCCGGCTGTTTGGGTGGTGTTGTTGTGGGTTTAGCCTGAAGACTGGAGCCTTGTTGTCCTGTTTGAACATTTTTGAAGTGAATATCTGATGCTTTAGAACTTTGGTTGCATAAAACTTAGTGCTGTAACTTGACCGGGATTGATTGTTCTGTATCTTTGAAACAAAGGACGATTCTGGTACTTCCTGGGAAGTGCAGGGGGGACAAAGAGGTTACCAGATGGGGGTCGGTGGACATTTTTGGTGTATAATGATTACTATCAGGACATTGTTTACTAATTCGGGGATTTTTGAGTTTAGTCTGGTAAGACTTGATTATCCATTATTTCTTATTTGTTGTTATTAAACGTTAATGTTATGACGCAAACTCTCTCAATTTTCAATTACCTGTTAGAATGGCAGAGGTGTCTGGTGCTACGAGAGAGAGAGAGAAGAGAGGAGGAGAGGCTGTGTGAGTAATGACTGTGTAGTTGGTTAGCCATTCCGCTCGTGTCTCCACGCTTACCTAATGAAAAATAATGTGGGGAGGGGGGGGGGGGGTGAAGTCACCCCCCATTTACTAATTGGTGGCAGGCGGGTGAAAAAAAAGGTGTTATTAAAAGAGTTTTTGTCTTTATCTTTATGCCTAGGAACGACCAATGAGAGATGGCACGTGAACCAGTTATGGGTTATGGCTTAGTGAATAGTTTGTTCGAACGAACGAACAAAAGCCTTTGTGGGATTGTTGGAAAAATCGTTTTTAAACTGTTTGTTTTCAGTTAACTTAGTCGAGGCAAAAAAATGAGAAAATTATCTATCTGTTAAACTGTTGCTAAAGAGAGGGAAGGATTTTATTGGACTCAGCATTTTTCCCAGGGGAGGAGTCAGCCTAGAAAGCAATGGTGAGCGCACCCAGTATGGACTTTTGCTTGTTGCAATGACGCGAGTGTATTCCGAGATGGCCTGGTGGGCTTTGGTTGTGTTTATGGTTAGGGTATATATCACTGCCGCGTTTTACAAGAATTTCGAGTTCTTTTTGTTCCCATTATGGAGTGGTGAGTGTTAAAAACTATTGTTTTGAAGGAGAGGGTTTTTGTTTAAATATTTCAGAGAAATGGGATTGGTTCAAGGAGGTCAAAACATTTTTCTTTGCCCATAGTAGTAGAAGTGACGTGTTTTCTTTATTCACTCCCTGTTAATAATAGACGTATTCGTCTTTGTTTTAAACACATAAGAGTGTATAGAGATGTGTTTTTTGCATGTGAACTGTGCTTAGATAAGCATACTTGGCTTAGAGACAGAGCGGCCACAATTTTACGGGCTCAGCACATTTCTGCAGAGAAGCGCGTTGCATTGCGAGGGTACTACTGGCCTCCCTCGAGAGATAGTGCAGGGAGATGGCACTAGTGGATACCTTGGGGGGGGTCCTCAGACACTGTTTAAGGGGAGATGGGGGTACTACTGGTCTGCCTTGGGGGAGTGTCATGCTCAGGGGGGGTGAAAAGAAAATTTTTTTTTTTTTTTTTTTCTCAGTGTGGGTGAACTCCCCCCTATCCTTTTTTTTCTTTGTGTTGGGGTATGGATTTGCCCTTGACATTGGATGCTAAGACATCAGCTGATTGATTAGTTGATGAAGTGAAATGCCCGTAGAGTCTTTTTTTTTTAGAAAAGAGATATTTTTTTCTTTCTTGGAGGAAGAGAAAAGGAAATAAAAAGAGATTTTTCTTTTCCGTGAATGCGGGGAAAAGTAGTTAACATGCACGGGATGTGTTATATATTTTCTTTGTGCCTTGCAAAAGACACAAATATAAGGGGATATACAGATTTTTTGTTTTTTTTTTTTCTTTTTATTGTGTTGGAGAAATTACTTTGAAGTGCCGAATGGTGTTGCCCGGTGCCGTGAATGGTGTATGCTGGAGAAATTGTATGTCATGAGGTTCAGCAATACTGTAGTATGCTATTTTGAATTTAACCCTTACTAGAGATCTTTGCATGAGAATTGTTGCTATGGAGAGTTATTATTGATTATTATTATTAATTATTATTATTTATACTTGAGATGTGTCACGGGAGGTTTGCTTAAGTATAATTATCATTACGGGAGAATTGTTTTTAACGAGAGATTTGAGATATTTCATGGGAGATTATTTTATAATTATTACAGATATTATTCATGGATAATTATTACAATGAATTAATGGGAGAAGTCTGTGTTAATTAATTGTTGAGTTTTTGTAACTTTGGAGAATATTTCAGTGATTCACGGGGATGAGTTTTGCTGAATCTTGATGAATCTGACTGAATCTTGATGAATTGTGGTGAAACTTGCTGAATTTTTTGCTGAATTTTTGGAGAATGGACAAGCATTGACATTGGTGATATTTTTTTTTTTTGTACTGATACTGATGATTTTGATGATAGCAATTTTTTGGTGTGGGTTGATTTTGTGATAATGATACTTCTGTACTGATTTTTTATATACTAATACGTGGGAGCTGTAATGCTATCAAGGAAGGTGAAATCTTTTTTTGAATATGGGAGGAACTAACAACACATTATTTTTTTTTGTTTTCCTCTTTTTTTTATGAGTTCAGCAGATAATTGCTTGACATCTAGTGAGTTACGGGAGATAGTGAACAAGGCCCTTGATTTTTCTTTCGCCTTTTTTGGAAATTAGCCATCACTGACACAAGTTTTCTTTACCAAGAGTGAATTTGAATTTATTTTTTCTCTCCTAGTTGTGTGGATATTTTTTAATGTCTCAGTTCGTGACTTAGAGTCATTCTTTGTTCGGAACGTGTTCGTGTTTTAGCTATTTGATGCTATAGAGAAATATATGGGAGAATTTCTTGCACGTTTGAATGCATACGTAATGGCACTACATTTTTTCTCTGGATATTTGTGTTCCAGAAATTGTGAGTTTTCTTGCACAATACCTTTGTTGTATTTGTGACAATTTTGTGAGAGATAGGAAACTTGGCTAAGTGTTTAGTGGCCCCTATGTAGTAGTGCATATGGAGAAGTCTTGGCTAAGACACTGTGAATTTTGAGTTCTGTTATAATGAGTTGTGGCACATTGGTGATTTTTTCTAGAATTTTCAAGACAGTTTATTGCCGAGTTTTTGCCTTTTTTTAGCAATTATGCTAAACGGAGAGAGTTTTTATAGTTTTTGACTATAACATTGAGTTATTCTCTGGAGAATTGGAGTTATAATTGAGATATATTTGGAGTTAAAATTGGAGGTATATATTATTTTGGAGTTATAATTTGAGATAATATAATGGAGATATATTTTTGGCCATTTTTGATATTTGCCAATGTGATATGAGCTATGTTTAGTTCAATTATTTTGCAGCCATCTTTGTTGCAAATGGAGACATATAATTTGGAGATTATGGGGCAATATGTGAGTGTGTGAGTTAGTTGCCTTGAGTGCACATTTTTTGGAGATATATTTTTTGGAGCCTTGTTTTGTTCCACATGGAGTTATTGGGGAAATAGAGATAAATATTTTGTATTTGCCGAAATAGAGGTGATTATTCTCTATTCCTGGAGTGGTGTTGTTTTTTTTATTGACATGTGGCTATTGGAGAAATAAGAGAGAAATATAAGGGGGTTGGTTATTAACCAAATGGAGGAAATATTTTTTCACCGGAGTGCTGTTATTATTAGTATGGTGAAATATGTGGAGTTGGAATTAATCTTGGGCGGGTGACCTTTTTTGTGTGGTTATGGGAGTTTTTTTTCGAGTCAAGAGGAGATTTCTGTGGTTCTTTCTCTTTGACTATTTAGAGAGAAGTGACTATTTAGAGAGAAGTGGCATTACTGCATTACGAGTCCTATGGAGATGTGTGCATTTTTTATGTTCACAAGTGTGTTATTTTGGAGAAATATAATGGGGCAAAGTCATGGTGAGAGAATAAGTCTTTGAGACAAATTTTTGAACACATTAGTCATATCCTGGAGTTAATTCTGTGAAATGTGTCTGTTAGACCTTTTTTTCTAGAGAATCATGAGTTTCCAAACTTATGTGTCTGACTGGACAATTTTTATGCTACTGTTAGAGCATAAGTCCGCAGGCAATTTTTCTGCTGACAAGCGATGTGATGAGCCGTGTGCTGATTCTTTTCCTCTGATGATGATAGATCAGAATTTTTGCAATATCTGGAAATGTTGACAATAGCATTTCACAAAAGCGCATGTGTGAGAGTTTGCTTTCTGGCAAATTCCATAACTTTACATGGAGCATTTCTTGGAGAAAATGCGGGGTGTTATGCATATTATACATGTATTATGTATTTTGTGATTGGGGAAATGTACTTGTGATTATCCTTTTTTTTTTATTTATTATTTTTCTTCCTTTTCCTTGAGAGATATAATTTGGGGATTGAGTTTTAAGTAGCATTTTTTTTTGGACGGGAGATTTGATTTTACCGGGAGATGTAATTTTTCAAGGGTTGTTACTAACGTAAAGGGAGTTTGACGTTGAGTCTTTTTGTGATTAGTTATTGAGCAGTAAAGGGGTTTTTGCTGTTAAACATTGGAGATTTTTACTGATTTTGTGGGTTGTTCAAATATCAGAGCTTGAGAGAACATTTTTTTTGGGTCTGGGTGTGTTACGTGATTTTTTTTTCCTTGGGCTCATTACGATTTTTTCTTTTTTTTTATGAGCACATTCGAGTTTGAAATGTGAGTACAGAAGTCCATGGAGTTGCTGTGATTTCTGAGTTGTGTGTGTGCTGAAGTGTGAGTTTGGAGAATTGAGTTGGAGAACTTGATGTTTTTTTTTTCTCTTTGAGAGTTGTGATGATGACTTATGATTTAGTAGTCATATTAAAGGGAGTTAATTGGGAGACGTTCAGTTAGTATTTTTGACTTTTTGAGATTATTGTTTGATAGAAGTAGTATGTCTGGGTTAATTTTCTTAGATTGACCAGTGACTTGACTGACATACTAACACACACCAAAAAAAAGTCGTTTCCCGACCCCAGCAAGAAGTCCACCAGCCGTGTGCAGAGAGGTTGCTGTTATTTTACCCCAGGGTGATTACAAGAATTTCCATGATGGTGATTACAAGAGTTTCCACGTGGGTGATCGCGAGAGAATTCTACAGTGTGTCTTTTGGGGATCTGCAGAAGCCGTGAGAAGTCTTCTACAACGAGGGAGGCATTCCGTCTTCCTACAGCCTGCTATAGCCTGTTGCTGTCTGTTCAGCTACTTGCAGACAAGCAAAGAGGGATATTCAAGAAATGCAGAAAAAAAGAGAGAAAATGCGTCTAGTGTTATTGGGAGATATAAGAGTAACAGACTTTATTTTATAATGCCAGAGACGTGCAGTTTTTACTTGTATTTTATTTTAAGCCGGCCAGTGTTTTGTATTATATAAGCAATTTTGCTAGGCGGGGGCTAGCATATGGGGTGGCCGAGCACTGTGAGGCCTAGGGTTTTTGATTAATAATATGTTGTCTGTGTGTTGTCTATGACCTATGGAATGTGGAGAACAGTGCAGAAATAACGACCTGAGAGTAGCTGATGAATAAGTTTCTGGGGATGGCGTGAGATAAAAGTGCTTAGTTCGACAAAGTCAATGTACTGAGTTTTTTATTAAACTCTTTCAAAAAGTGCCTTTGTGAAATGGATGCAGCTAGAACCGTGAGGCGCTAACGAAGTGTGTGTTCGTATGTAGGTGTGCGCCTCTTTCTGTTAAAAGAGTGTCATACCCAAGCCTATGGGAGGATTTTGACAGAGGGTCTTCAAGTCACAGGCAAGATGCCGTAGCGTTCGCCGGGGAGTTTTTTATTAACTGTGTTTATAGTGGTCCGGCTGTTTGGGTGAGTGTTGAAGTGTTTTAGCCGAAGACTGGCTTGTTGTCTGTTTGACATTTTTAAGAATATCTGAATCTTTAGATTTTGTTGCTAAACTTATGTACTTACCGGGATGTGTTCTGTATCTTTGAAACAGACGATTCTGGTACTTCTGGAATGCAGGGGGACAAAGAGTTCCCAGATGGGTGTGGACTTTTTTGGTGACTAATGATTACTATCAGACATTGTACTATTCGGGGTTTTTGAGTTAGTCTGTAAGACTTGATTATCCATTATTTATTCGTTGTTAATAAACGTTAATGTTATGACACAACTCTCTCATTTTCATTACCTGTTAGAATGGAGAGGTGTCGGTGCTAGAGAGAGAGAGAGAGAGAGAGAGAGAGAGAGAGAAGAGAAGAGAGAGAGAGAGAGGCGAGAAGGCTGGTGTGAGTAATGCTGTGTGTTGGTTTGCCTTCCGCTCGTGTCTCACGCTTACCTAATGAATAATGGGGGGGGGGGGAATGGGGGGGGGGAATCCCCCCATTTACATTTACATATTATATATATATATATATATATATATATATATATATATATATATATATATATATTATATACACACACACACACTAAACTTGCACACATATATATATGTGTCCAGCCACATAAAATACACAATGTTGGATTAAGAATTGGATCACACATCAGATGTCTCGAATCTAATGATATACATGCAAACTTAAAATAGGTCAGCAAATTAGTCGACTACTATGAGATTCAGGGCCTCTGTAACACGGTTTTTTCGCAATAACTTTTTATCTATGCATTTCATAAATATAATGCTTATTCAGAATACATATTATATCTACACATAAATTTTGACTGTAATCTGCATTACGTAGGTTGAATAAATTTGGTACTTATAATGTAAAAGTGACTATTATACTCAGACAAAAGGTTTCGAACGCACTCGTTACGTAACTTATGACAGCATTTCTTCCCTCTTTCTCGATGGATGATTGGCTATACGTAACGAAGGCTAAACCTCTGGCAACAATGACATACATATTTAAATACAAGCAAAGCAATACACCTTTATGAACTCTGGAACCTCTCCACTGATAATTGTCATAATGAACAAACCAACAAAATATGTTAATAAATACAAAAACACTTCGATTTTTAGTCTAACTCCCAAAATAGGTTTCCTAAGAAATTACAGTCTACTTTATAGGTCACAATCAGATTGGCAAGATGTAGGGAATAGTTGGTAATTTTCAAAAACATAGTAGACAAGCTTGATTTGATAACTGCTATATCCAATGTCAAGCAATTTTTATTTGTTGGCTATCTACCTATTTACTGAAAAAAAAAAATATCCGTACCGTATATTAGCTTTAAACCTTCACCAATAATTATCGTCAGAATGATGACTTCATGAGGCTCCACCCACTTTGGCCTCTATAATTCAGGATAACACTGAAGGCTACCATGGGCATTGTTGGATTAGAAAATTTAACTTCTGGCTATAAAAACTAATTTCTCGAGGAGTTGTAAGAAATGCTAAATGATCCTCAAGGATCCCAGCAGTTGGCCAAAACGTTTAATGCATGTATATTACTGCTATACTGTTGCGGCACTACTGCTAGCACTGATACCCCACCCACATCTATGTATCGTTCCGCCATTCATAAAGTCTTTGGGTTTCAGAGCCGATCGAGTTTCTGTCTGGTGGATGGGCGGGGTAACATTTTGTCAAAAGGTGTTTACATTGCTTATGTAATGAATGTTTTTCGACTCTTGGCTCGTAATCATTGTCCATGGCGTCGGCTAGATCATTTTTACTCTATAAAAATTAAAACTATCGGGTTTAGGTTATTGATAATGCTGACAAAATTTGTGTGTGGTTGTAAAATATACATATGTCAAGTTTCAGCTACATCCGATGCTTTGACAAGGAGCAAAGTCCAAAAAACCGTGTTACAGAGACCCTGAATCTCATAATAGCCATGTAAAGTTTCAAGTCTACTTTACAAACCAACGAGCAACTTTCACAGTATATGAATGATTTTAGGTAGGACAGTTGCATGCATGGATGGAAAATACTTTCGTTTGATAATAATCAATAACTCCTAATTACAAACATGGAGGTATAATGGACAGTAAATCTATGGGCATGACTTTCATAACGCTTAGCAGAATTCCATATCAGGTAAAGAAGCTTTAAAAGTTACGACCAGAAACATATTACACATACATAACCAATGAGGAATTTTTCACCTTAAGTTGCAAGTAATCGCACAGGAAATGCACATCTACAGGCAGGACTTGCAAACACAGACCAGGATTTGGAAACGCACGAGCAAAGCTCAAGAACACCAGAACACTTATCTTCGAGGCTTCCAAAACGAAATTTTTATCCCCGAGAAAAAATTTCCCTCACACTTTTTACAGAATTTCTGGATGCGTCTGACGTGATCAAAACAAGACTTAATCATGGGATAAATGCACATCATCTTTATATGCTCAATATCCTCTTGTTCGTCCCCACTTTCAAAATTACTCGAAAATTTTTTATTTTTCTTCCGAAAAAATGTAAACGTCAAGTAAATTCTATTTTGGTTTCTTTTTTATAATTGAGAGGCGCTTCTTTAAACAATAATCTACTCAGTGTAA
>NC_087202.1:141253467-141274967 GCF_015104395.2 Macrobrachium nipponense | reverse complement strand
CAGGCATTCTATTAGCCATGTGTTGTGGGATCATGTCGAAGGCTTTCTTATAGTCTATCCATGCCATGCTTAGGTTGGTTTTTCCTTCTCTACTGTTCTTCATTACCATTTTTGTCTATCAGGAGCTGTCTTTTTGTGCCCCTACATCTTCCTTCTGCAGCCTTTCTGTTGGTGGGGGATGGTGTTTGTTCTCCTCTAGGTAGTTGTATTTAGCCTTTCACTGATGATACCTGTTAGAACTTCCACATTATTGGTAGGCAGGTGATAGGCCTGTAGTTACTGGCTACATTTCCCTTACTCTTGTCTTTTTGTACTAAGGATGTTCTTCCTGTGGTCATCCCATTTGTGCGTTGTGATTTTGAGATACAATGCTGGAGTTGTTCTGCTATTCGTGGGTGTAGGGCCTTGAAGTTTTTTGAGCCAGTATCCATGGACTTCATCGGACCTGGGGCTTTCCAGTTTGGCATTTTCTTTAGTTGGTGTCTGACTGTGTCTGTCGTGATGTCTGTGAATCTTTGTTTTATTCTCCCTGTTTCTTCTTCCTTGACTTCCTGGAGCCATGTTGCATGTTTGTTGTGTGATACCGGATTGCTCCCCATATGTTTTCCCAGAGTCTCTTACTTGGGTTTCGGCTTCAGGAATTTCTGGGTGGGTTGTCTTCCCCTCTTAGTTGGCTGTATATCTTTTTCTGGTTGGTTCCGAATAGTTTGTTCTGTTGGTATCCCTTATTCCTGTTCATGTACCGTTTGGTCTTCTGTGCTTTGGCCTTAAGCCTCTGTTTTAACATCTTCTATTGTGTTGTTTAGTCCCCTCTCTTGTACTTTGTATTTCTCGTTGAGTTCCCTCCCTTGTTTTCTTGCTTTCTTAGCCTTTTTTCTGCCATCTCTTTCAGTTTACTCAAGTCAGATCTCATCACCATGATTTGCTTTTCCAGGCGCCTTTTTCCAAGGAGGTTGCTGTTTTTTGGTTTCTGTTGGGTTGGTTGTGGCTGGTGGTGTTTGGTGTTCGAATTCCCATCAGTTCTGCTACTAATCTTGCTCCTGCATATGTCAAGTTATTTTTTGTTTCTGTGATACTGGTGGTCTGTATTATGCCCATTATTTCATTGACCTCACTTGTTTTCTCCCTTAATTTCTTGGTGTTGTAGGCTTTCATGGAGGGGATCTTTGTTCTCTCTGTATCTGGCTCCATCCATTGTCTAATCTTTTCTACCCATATTCCGTCCTCTCTGTTACTTCGTCGGTGTTTCTTTCGTGTGTCGTTGTTTTGATACCTCATCCTCCCTATCGTCTTTTGTGGCATCGTTTCTCAGTTCGTCTTCGTGTAATTCGTTGTCGTGTGACATTTCCCTTTCCAGTTTTCTCTTATTTCTTTCTGTTGGGGAGAGCCAGTTCTTTTTCTTTATGTTCCTTACTTGGTGGTCTGCCAGCCTCTGCTCTGTTTGGGGGGTGTTGTATTCCTCTCATTCCAGATGTTGACCAATCTTCTTCTATATCCTCTCTCCGTCGGGTTGCTTCTGATGTAGCATCTCCATATTTCCTTATTTTCTTCTCTTGTCCATTTCTTCCTTTTTGCCTCTGTAGCTCCAATCTCAGGTTGTTGATTACTGTCGTTGTGGTGATCAGTTTGCTTGATGACGACCTCCAAGTACCTGACCGTCTTCCCCTTCAATTGGGTGAATACCTGGTTGCCGGACGAAGCTCCTCTGTTGCCAGAGGTTCCATTTACGTCGTTGTGGTTTATTCCTTCATTTATTATTATTATTATTATTATTATTATTATTATTATTATTATTATTATTATTATTATTATGGAACAAGCCCACCACAAGGGTCATTGATGAAATTTCAAGCTTTCAAAGATTATGGTTTTCGTTAGGAAGAAGTAACAGGAGGTAAAGCGAAATACAGAAAGAAGAGATCCAACTTAGTATAAAGAAAAAGTATTAATAAAATAACAATGCATAAAAATGTATCAAAATTCTCGGAGAATATTTAGCATTAACCTGTTGTCATCGGAACATCGTTGAGTTGTGGTTGGCTTTCGGTTCTGTACGTTATTGGATGTCAAATCCGAGTTAATATTACTGAATCGCTTTCATAGTTTACGCAGTATAGTACAAAAGTAAAATTGTAATAATATACCTGCTAAGACTAAAGTTGCATGATGTTTTTTTGTCAATTCAAGGACAAATTAATATGACACATATAAAAATAATCAGACCAACAGCGATTTTTTTTACGCCTCTAAGTGTCATGAGATTTTATGAATGAGAGATTATCAAAGTAAAAACACCCTCATTGAAGGCAAGGAACGTGTGGAGAGCGTCCTGTTCCTGCCCGTTATTGCATAGTTGAACAGAATATTATTCGGGAGACAAAATGACTCCTAATTTTCTTTTCTGTATTTCTAAATGAACAACCAAGCGAGAGTTGAAAACATGAGAAGAACTGTTGTATCTCCCATTGATAATCGCTACAGGAAATTGCTTCTAGTAATAATTCTTTAATAAAATTCATATTTTATTCGAGATGATTTCCTGTTGCAATGCCTTCTCGTCCTCAATTAGAGGAGCTTCTTTTGAAATTATATTATCCTGCATACACAAAGGTAGATTTTGTTTCCAGTTTCAAGACAAAAAATCCCGCGTGTATTTTGTGTTGTGATAAACTCACTTCAGACCCAAAGGAAAGGTAGGACCAAACAGGAAGGCAATTTTTTATCTTGTCAGCAATCTAGTTTGCATAAACAGAACAAGAGCTTGAAAGGGAGTACTTGGAACACAAAAGCTTAATTAAGACTGAAAGACGCACATTCATATTTCAAACCCTTTGATTTTGCAAATCGATCGTTCCTTTGGCATTTTTATTCTGTTGTTTATAAATTTCGAAACAGAAGGAAAAAGTCAGAAATATCTGATCAGGGAATGTTAAATATTGAAAAGTAGAAACTCAGAAGAGGACCAGGCAGGTTGCGTTCACACCAAGGGAGTCGCGTCGAGTCGAGTCACGTCAAGTCACGATAATTCATTTGATATGATTCATTTGGCAGAACCTTGTTCACACCAAATGCGTCAACCAATTGCGTCAATAGTCAAGTCTACACACTTTTTCTCATGCTAAATTGAGTGCTTTACTGTGGCTTTGTCGTCGCAGACGTCAAAATAAGCCTCGAATCTGGTGCATCACCTGAACACCAAGAGGCCACAGTGTGATAACCTCAATCATTGATTCCCTGACCTGGCAAACATCCTGAAAAATTCTGCAGTTTCAGCTTCTTTCCATAAGCTGATGACAATGAAGGCATCACTTTGAAGGGGGGTCGCTGGCACATAGAGAGCAGCTGTTCCCGAACGAAGTTTATTGGTATTTTCGACCAGCACACTTTCAAGCAGCCTGTGAGACTCGCTACGACTGACGTCAGAAATCGGTCCAGCTCTATTTGTGACTGGAAGCGACGCGACGCAATGTGACGCGATGTGATTCGACGCATTCGGTGTGAAGTTTCTTTCAAAGGTCCATAGAAATTAGTGTTAAAACTGGGTCGGCGATTCATGATTCGTTCGAGAATAATATTTGACTTGACGTGACTACTTGACGCGACTCCCTCGATGTGAAGGCAGCCTAAGAGTATGTCACGCAATTGCTTCATTTCAGTTGACGGCAGAGATAAGAAACCCGACATTTTGTTTCTCTTATTTCCATCCCTATTAAAAAACAAACTATGTTTTGGAGGAAGACGCTCACTTTTCTAGGATCTTGAAGCATGATCATTTCGTGTGTGTGTGTGTGTGTGTGTTTAGGGAGGAACATAGAAAAGTTAAAACAACTTTCATTGGAAAAGAAAACCTTTAGAAGGCTTGTTTTCCATCTCCTCGAACATTTGTTCCCTCAGCCAGAGAGTGAGGAAAGCCATCGAGCATCCCAAAGAGGCCAGAAATCATCCTTCGTCTTTGCAACCTCAAAGGGTAATTAAATTACGCGTCGTTGGAAGGAGCCACGTGTGCTCCTATTCCGAGAACAGATACTTTTTAAGTGGAAAAATATTTTCCACTATGAGATTGACAACGATTCTTGCGACCCAAGTAAAGAGAGAGAGAGAGAGAATTTTCCCTATTTTCAGCCACTACGCGTTTCATTTTACAAGAACGATTTTGCAGTAAAATAAATAAAACGAAGAAAGGAGCGTGTACGATTGGGTCAATTAAGAAGACGCTGCTGGGTCAACTTGATAATCAGTCCAGATGTTCATGTGAATATAGAATTCCTTGGAAATCAACATAAGATAAAGAAGTCTTGTGGACCAAAGGCCGTTTCACATCTTGTAGATGATACATAAAGTATTTACTCTTTTATACATTCAAAATTATAATGATATGATTTCTTCAGAAGTGATCGCGAAGATATAAATCGTTCAAAATGTACTGATTGCCTGACTGATAACACCAAAAGCGTCATAAAAAAATGAGCTTAATGATGAGAATACGTTAATTAGACTCTCTCTCTATCTCTCTCTCTCTCTCTCTCTCTCTCTCTCTCCCTCTCTCTCTCTCTCTCTCTCTCTCTCTCTGTTGGTGAAAGTTCTGTGGTATATTATCATTGGTCTAGTTTTCGGTACTGACCAAGCACTCCTGACTGTTTGTCGGTCACTCAAAAATGTTTTGCGACATACTTCAAAACTTTCGGAATCCAGCTTTATAATAGTGACATCTGGCACTATTGGCAACTCTGTTGTAGGCTTCAAACAACTCGGGTACTGCTGCTATGTCAAAGAAATTACCTGAAGCTTTTCTTCCTTTTACTTGATTAAAGGGTTTTATTATAATACTTCAAAGATCATCACTGTTTCTATTGTTTTTAATATTTTCATCTCCAAATGCTACACTATCTTTATGTTTTTATCTTCATATCTATGAGCTTTGTGACACAAGCCTATGGCTACTATGCATCAGATTTTTCAACAATCGTATTTGAATGACCAGTCCTATATATATTGTAAACTAGTGAAACTATATATACGAGTATGTATATATATATACACACACATATATATATATATATACATATATATATATATATATATATATATATATATATATTATATATATATATATATATATAAACTTTATTACATACACATTAATTTTGTGCATTAGTATAATTACTAAATAGAAATCAAAACTGGATGGTATCTATCAGAACTATATATTCAAAAACAGATACAAGCTTTCTAGGACACAAACTACATTGTCAAGCATCCATAAAATGACGGGACATGTAATCCAGCTGTATTTATATGTGTCCAGGCTTCTTTGGTCATTTAATGACCCTGCTTCTCCTGTGTAGCCCCGCCCTCGTGACCTTGGCCTTTCTCTGCCCGCTGCGAGGTCCAGGTGTTCATTTTCCATATGATGTCGGTTCTCACTTGTGCCATTAGTGGATGCTGGATAAAAGACAAAAAATGAAAAAGAGCGAGAATGAATTTGAGTGAAGAAAAAATATTTATCATGCGGTAAGAATATTGCATTAATTAATGTCACCCTGAACGTGATGACTGGGCAACTGCGATTAATCTCAATGTAAACATGAATCTCTATTTTGTGACGAGGAAGCGTCTGGAGGCGACAGTTTCATTTACCGGAAATGACTGATGTCCTCACGAAGGGACGATTTTTTTGCAAGAGTTTTCTTCTGTTTGTCCTTTCATTGATTTGTTTAACTATTTTTTGACTGAGTGGTCATTTTTGTTTTCTGTCTATATTCTAGTGGCTTACTCGTTTCTCTAATATGGGCAATAGGTCGCGTTAGTCAACTACATCAGTTTTAATTTACATTCAACAGTAATGTAATGCCCCTCTGCTCTGTTTCTCATTAGGACACCTTTTCCAGTTCTATTTGTCTTCCTTTGCGAAAAAAATTTTTTTTTTTTTTTCTTTTTTTTTTACCCCGAGAACAGTGTGTCTGTCCCAGTCAGTTATTTAAGCTTTATATTAATTTATGGACAGTTAATTTTTTGATGGAATTTAACATCGTTGTTTAAAATGCTATGACATAAGGCAGCTTAATCTCAAACAACAACCAATGGAATTCAATCCCTCCGCAGTCATCGCTGGAAAATTTCCTGTAGATCTGGGCGAAACGTCACGTTGGAGAGAGAGAGAGAGAGAGAGAGAGAGAGAGAGAGAGATCATTGTATAAGCAATAATAAACACCGACACTGACTCAACCGAATTTTACCATGCCCTTTGGTGCGGTGCTCGCCAGTCTAAGCAACAGAGAGAAAGCTGTCATCAGAAAAATAGAGAAGACTCTCTACAAAATTAGTAGTGCTGAAGCAGCAACCATTTTTAACAAAACTATTTAATAACTAATGTATATAACATCAGAAGTTGAGATCGTAATACATTTCATTCAAATTAATGTCATTCATGGAAAACATTCATCTTCAGAATAATCAGAAATCTTCTCACATCAACCTCTTCACCACTATGACTCAGGTCAACCCCTTTCTGCTTGTTCGTCCTCCTGTTCCTCTCCTTTTCCAACTAATCTATATTGTCAGTCCCCTCCTAATCGGATTGCAGTAGAGCTTACCCTCCTAAAGTCTATTGACATCGGAGATGATTATCCCCACTATCGTCATTCCTCTCTCACCGGCCATTTCAAAATTCAAGGGACATTTGAGAACTAAATTCATTAGACTGAGATAATAGTAATAATTTGATATGAATTAAAACAATGTTCTCTCTACTCACATAAATCTTCAACTCTTTCGAGAATGTCAGAACCTTCACTTGCTCTTATTTGAAATTATATTTTATTCAGTGACTATAGCTCTCCTGGCCTGCCTTCATAAAAAGGAGATTAACAAGGAAAGGTCTTTGTCATAATCACTTCCATGTTTGTCTGCGTTCCAGTATCACATAAAAGCATGATGTAGGATATTCTGAGGGACTAAATATCATGAAAATTACTAGCATTAATTTTTCTTATGATGAATATTTATTTTTTTGTTTAGATTAATATTGTACGATTTCATGACACAGGTTCCCTTCAGTGTCTCATCAAAAATCCACAGACTTATTGAAGATTAGTCCGATGGCAATACGATATCTTTTGAAGATTATTTTTCATTCAGTTCCTTGATTTTCAATTGCACTTTTACCCAGGAGAAGTTGATAAGAAGTTGGAACTGTTATGTTCAAAGACTGCCATCCATTCGGGGACTGTGAGTCATTGTTTGAAACTAATTATTTTGAAACTAATTATTTGATTAAAATGGTACTTTGACACTGTGTACAAGACACCTTCCGCTAATTTTTGGTAATATAGTACACTGTCAAATGGTAGTTTTAAGGCGTTACTCTTGGCATTTAAAGGCACAGTCGCATGAGTCAGCAGGACTCGTCTATACAATCGAACGCCCGCTATCCCCCATCTCTTCCCTTTCCGTCACTCTTTCTGTATCGCTAATTTTCTCTCCCCCCCCAATTACCTCTGTAATTTACAATATGCAATAAAAATACCGTTTTTCATGGTATTCTTCAATACCAGCATATAATAGATGAGTTAATAATAAAAAGGGTAGCGAAGCTTGACGTAATGACCATAATACTGGTTAGTTTTTTCCCAACGTTTTCTGTTAATAGTACCTTTGGCTTGTCAGGCCTGGTTTAGGGAGGGGGGGGGTGCGAAGGGGAGGGGAGGGAGGGAGGTAGGGATGGATGGGATGGGGATAAAGGGCGTCCAAATGCATAGGTTGGCGATGTTTAGCAGCCATGTAGTCTTGAGTAAACGCCTTAACTAATAGTGTCAAACTACCATTTCGATCAAATAATTAGTTTGAAAGATATTTGAGAAAAACTATGACTAGCAGAGTCCCTGAAATGGATAGTAATGACCCATCAATAAAAGAAGACTTTCTTCTATAATATATATATATATATATATATATATATATATATATATATATATATATATATATATATATATATATATATGTGTGTGTGTGTGTGTGTGTGTGTGTGTGTGTGTGTGTGTTTGTGTATAATTAGCCTAAGTCGTTCCCTGTTGGGCCATAATCAACTGTAAAACGTTAACTATTCAGTTTCTAGATTTGTGGGATCTGCGCGTTTCTGCGATAGAGAGAGAGAGAGAGAGAGAGAGAGAGAGAGAGAGAGAGAGAGAGAGAGAGAGAGAGAGAGATTAATTTAACTTGTAATAAAAGTGGAGATATTAAATAAGAGGAAGGGACGTAACGTCAAGAACGAAATAGAAAATCCGAAGGACCAGGAGGTTTGATAAAAATCCCTTCGTCTCCCAGCTGGTTAGTTAACCTGGTTTCCTGATTGAAATTTGATGCGACAGCCGCCACAGATTCAGTTTATTGAGTTGAGGAAAAGGAAAAGAAGATTTTCCCGGTTTCTTGATTCCTTTCCATTTCTCCACTCCACTTGGAGAACCTTTATGTTCAAGGGAAGTATGGAAACGAAAACTGAAATAAGGAGATAGTAAAGACAAAAATTAATGAAACAAGAATAGGTACGTATAATAATGATAATAATAATAGACAATGGTCTATCATCATTTAATTCATCTTTTTTATATACTTCACACGAGAACTGCGTCGCCTGTTTTGGTTGATTCAGCGCCGAACTTATAAATGAGGGTCAGTTCCACGTAGGTCAAATGGAGATACTCCCTTCCTAATCATTCTCTCGACCTAATGATGAACTTGACGTAAAACAGACGAAGAACTATTTAATTCTAGGTCTTTGAGCTTGAGAATGAGAATATGAAACTTGCTCGTAATAGTTGATTATAAAATTGCAATTTTCACTCAATAAGAAATATGTATAAAATACATTCTTATTTTTTCAGGTTTATGACAAGTTTTTGTCTAATAAGTCGGCCTCGGTAGGGGGCTAGGGCCATTAGTGCCCCTAATGTGGTGCACTGTAGGTATTATTTGCACTCTGTTGCAGCGTCCATTCATCCCTTAGCTGCAACCCCTTTCATTTCTTTTACTGCACCTCCGTTCCATATTCATTTCCATCTTACTCTCCACCCTCTCCTGAAAAATTGTTAATAGTGCAACAGCGAGGTTTTACGCCTGTTACACATTTAAAACCTTTTTGTTTTTGCTGTCAAAATCCGTTTCAGCTTTTAATGACCTCATAGTTCTCAGTGCTTCGTCATTGGCTTAAATTCTATATTCTATTCTATGCTAATAAGTCGACAGTTTTGGCTGGGTGTTGCCATAACATTATAAACAAATAAATAAGCAACAAGAGTGTTGCGTATTATCAAAAATGAATCAGTCTCCTGAAATCAGATTACTAAGGCATCGGTACGTATCTGAAACTCCGCCTTCGATTATTAAGATAAATAAAGGTAGTCTTCGGATTTGTCAAATTCTCCGCTTCATTTAAAGCTGATAACTTGTTTCTCAGAGATTTCCCGTCTCCAGAAGATGGGAAAAAGTTCGCATTTTTATTCACAAAATACAGATAAATTCTGCTCGACTGTCTCCGTAGGGCGGTAGTGCCGTCAGTGTACCTCATGCTCTGCACTGTAGGCATTACTTAAGATTCTGTACAACTTCCCTTCAGCCCCTAGCTGCAACCCCTCATTCCTTTTACTGTACCTCAGTTCATTTTCTCTTTCTACCATCTTACTTTCCACCTTCTCCTGACAATTCATTCATAGAGCAACTGCGAGGCTTTCCTCCTGTTATACCTGTTATTGTCAGTTTCCATTTCGGGCGCTGATGACTCATAGGTCCCCACCAGTGTTTGGTCTTTGACCTAAATTCTGTATCCTATTTCTATTCTATTCTGCTTGATTGTGGGCATAAACAAAAGGCTTTCAATTTTGTTACGAGGACGCGTCTTTAATTATTTAAGCTCTGACGTTTATTTATTTACGAGCTTCATGGGGCGCTGTACGCTGCGGCCCGCCGCTGTAATTTGCACGGTCGATGCGAATATGTACGAACCTACGTTCCCGACACCACGTTTCCCACCGGGGCGGACAAACATGATCCACTCGCATTTTGACAGGGTATTAAGTATTCTGTTTATGTTCTACCGGCTTACTCGTTCTCTAATCTGGGTAATAGGTCGCGGTAGTGAACTGGATCAATTGCAATTTATATTCAACATTAATGTAATGCCCCTTTGCTCTGTTTCCAATTACAAACGTTTTCCAGATCTATGTCTCCTTTTGCGAAAGAGGTTCATTTTTTTTTTTTTTTTTTTTTTTTTGGGGTCCCGAGAACAGTGTGTCTGTCTCAGTCAGTTATTCAAACTTTATATTAATTTTTGAATGCATGTGGCATCTTTGTTTAATGTTATGGTCACATATTCGGTGACAAAATGTTTCTGCCTCTGGCACATCCAGAAATACCTCAAAAAAACAAAAAGTGGCAACTTTGAATTTGGCAAATGGTCATTCTCTCCACAGAAATAATGACTAAGAACAAAATGGAGATAAGATTAACATTGAACTGGATGTCATTTCTTCCCGTCACCAGTTTGCCCAGAAAAGAAAGTGACAAGTGTCATATTTCTACTTTTGTCTTTTACTAGAGACTAGAGATTACCATTTATAGCAAAATTAAGAGTATTTTGTAAGTTTATATCATTATTCGAGGCTTTCTTACTAATTCAAGTAATCCGTGAGTTCGGGATTATGAAAAGAACAGGTAAAAAATGCCCCCCAAATTTCTTCAGCGCAATCGAGTTTGCTGTACAGTGTATAATGCTGTATATATATTATATATATATATATATATAATATATATATAATATATATATATATATATATTCATTTTAAAACTTTTGCCAACTACTTCAGCTTTTTAGATCCTTTCCTTGTTCCCTCTTAGTAAGAGTTGCTTCTTTTTCATAATTCTGGGCATCTTTCTGGAGACAGTTGTTCCCAATATATTTCTTCTTTAGAAAACTAAAGTGTTTTAATGTATCTCTGATCCTAATCTTCTTTCTGGAGCATTATTATTCTCACTTCTATTGATATTTATTCAGTGTAATTTCTAACAAGATTCTAATTTCCCCACGAAATATAATTTTCCTCAAAGTTCTGCTCATCGGTAGATATGTCAGAGCTCGTCAAAATTTAAGCCAAGTTCTTTTGCATAAGAAAATCGCTTTTTAACTCTGATGTCACTTTTTTTTTATAAAAAAAGAAAAGCTTGAATTTTTCTGTTTTATACTTTTTATTGAAAACATCCGTGAGCATATATATTGCCTGAAAATACATAGCCCTTTTCGAAGAGACGTACCGTAGCTTCTAAAAAACAGTATTTAGTGAAGAGTTCTTTGAATATAGAGGACCTTTATGATTTTTTTAGTGTCTTGCAATTCTATGCTCTTGATAACAAAAGGCAGATTAAGCTGGTTACTTTTCCGTGGAAGAGAAGAACTACAGAACAGAGAGGCAGGAAAAGTATTTTTACATAAGAGGGATGGGAATAACATGAAATGACTTTTCAGTCCCCATTTCCTTCACAAGACTCCTTGTGGTCACTTATCGAAATCTCCAGTATCATCCTGGAAGTGGAATTGTTGTTTTGTCTCAACCGGAGCTTTGATTGTTTTCTTTTTTCCCTTTCGGTATCTGAGTGTTTTTTTTTAGTTTTCTGTAAAAGAAATACTTAATCTGTCTCTTACTTTGTCTGTCCATCCGCACTTTTTCTGTCCGCCTTTAGATCTTATCTACTGAGGCTAGAGGGCTGTAATTTGGTATATTGATCATCCAATATCCAATCATCGAACATACCAAATTGCAGCCCTCTAGCTTCATTATGTTTATTTGATTCAAGGTTGAAGATATGTTTCGTCTTTAATTGCCTACTACTTAAACAATTTTGATACATTAGCACGTGTCTTAATCCAACAGGGTTCGGTTTCCCATGGTAGGCAGAGCAAATTTAGGAAGGTCCTTTTTATTCTACTTCGGCTGTACTAGCATTCATATCCTAGTGCTTCTGGATGTCTTAAGGGCAGGTGATGTAGTGTGTAGCTATTTGTACATGCACATACATATCTATCTATATCTATCTGTCTTATGCATATAGAAAGTCTCAAAGGTTTGATGCACAATATACATTGTACCCTAACGTCAGCGAGCACCTTGAAACGGGCTGTGGAATCCTTCGACGAAGAAATGCCAATGACAGCCACGCTTTCACTGTTGTAGAATCCAAGAAAATAATAACACTCTCGCCATCTTGCGAGTTGGGTAGGTCAGTAAATGGCTAGGGGCATGGGATGCAGCCCAATACCCTGTGTCAGAAACGAAAGAAGACAATACATCGTGGACTCCTGAATGTGTGGGGAGAGAAGATCACGTACAGGATGACACGAGGAAGGATACGATAGTCAGGAAGATTGTGAGAGAGGAAAGAATAACTGCGTAATAAGAAATAACGAGAGAAAGTGAGCAAGGGCTCTAAGAAGATTAACAACTGTCTTACAGGGACAGTTCCACGTTGGCCGAGTGCATTTCGCGCTCGGCTACCAATCGGGTGGTCCGAAGTTCGATTCTCGGCTCGGCCAACGCGGAACCAGGGTAATTTATTTCTGGTGATATTTTCATTCATTTCTCGATACAATGTGGGTTCGGATCCCACAATAAGACTGTAGGTCCGTTGCTAGGTAACCAATTGGTTTTTTTCCTATCACGTAAAAATATCTAATCATTCGGTCCAGCCCTAGGAGACTGTTAATCCAGCTCAGTGGTCTGGTAAACTAAGATATACTGAACTTACAGGGAAAACAAAGAAAAGAAGAAACTTATTGTTTAAATGGACCTCAGGTTAAGAAATACTAAAGTAGTAAAAAAAACAAAAAGAAAGTACTTATTCAAAGATGTGTTGAACGTAGCTGGTAAACGACAATGATAGGCCAGACATCAAAATTGCTTCAAATTCAACATCGCATGTCGTTGGAGTTTGGTTACTCATGTTCCTCGAATACCTGTCGTGGAAAGCTTTAGTGTCTCTCAAGCCACTGAAAATCCTCATTTTTATATACAGAGGAAGGGGTGGGATTAGAGAAGTGGCTATTAATTATTTCTGTAACTGTTATTTATTTATTCATTATTTCATCTAATATAAAAAAAGATGGATAAACGAAACCAGTTATTCATAGTTTAAATGGAAAGTGAAAACCAGTTATTCATATTGTAATGGAAAGCGAAAACTGGTGGGAGATATAGAAAACATAACTAGAAGTTTTCTAACACCAACTAGTCTGGATTCGGATATCCAAGCACGACACAGGAATGCTTCTGCTTAGTTTACCAGACTTCCCCAATACCCTTCAAAGGACGAGCTTGTCACACCAGTAACCTGTTATTGGTAGCAGAAGCTATATGAATACTGAGAGCTACTAAAAACAAAAGAACTGAATGAAAAAGCAGAGGATCTTGTAATGAATGTATCATGGTAGTTCTGTACACATATGGCTTCACGTATCCCTGTTCAAATGATTTATGCAAATCTGATTCATCGGAAGCATCTCCTATAAGGTAGTGTTTTGTAATAAGATTACATATGAAGCAACTCACCTTGAATTAATGTTATTAATTATTAAATGAAATTCATTCATTGACACAAATCGAAATCAATCCGCTGCTAAAGCTCTATAATAATAGCACAAAATATAGGGTACAAAGAAATCATTTTCAATACTTTATGATCCGTTGAATTTTTTATCAGTCTATTCATAATATTCCTTCGTCATCCTGTTCACAAACTGTACTGAAATACGTGTTGTTTGATCACACACCTTATTAAATAATGTCCTCAGGAGATTTCATATTTCGAAAAAAATCATTAGTCTCTTCATTTCACTTTTCTATTTATCTTCAAAAGCAGATGCTACTGCATAAAGGAAGGTTTTGGAACCCTAACGGTTATCGCAACTATCAGGATTGCCTTTTGCTGCTACTGAGATGCTCCACTGAGTACTACTGCTGCTGAAATATTTTATAACAAAGAGACTCTCTGACGCCCCTCGATTTTTTACCAGAAGAATGCCCTTCAGTGGTTCCTCAGCTAGAATACTTAACTTTTGAGTCGATTAGACTTTTTCCTAAGTCACATTTATGCATGCAACTATAAGGTTTATCCATAATGTGACAATGACTATAAATTGGATGATCTACTCTACAGAGGAGGCCAGAAACTAAACACTGAATTACCTTGAAACATACTACAGTCTTATCCTGAATATCCATTCTTGCATTTTGGTCATGGGCTAAGGACGTGCACATGAATAAGAAGTATTTTATTAATTGCTGCATCGTATTATTTATGATACTGTATTTCCATATAAAAAAGTAGGGCTTGATTGATCAGCACATAAAAACAAATTGCGTTGAAATATCAATAAATATCACTTCCAAACATCTATCTTGAATAGACCACAAACCTGCAAATACGTTCAACAGATTACCTCATCAATTACCCAAAGAAGCAGCAGCAGCTCTGGGAGGGAAAGAACATTGAATTGAATGAAGACTACACGGAAGAGTGCTGGCGGTATTTGTATTCAACCGACGGCGACGAGGGAGATGAATAGCAAAGGTTTTCTTTCACGCTTCGATGGCCGCCTTTTCGGAATCCTTCGATTTTCCTTTGAACAGGGAAAGGATTACCGCCTGCTTTGAGACAGGTTCGCAGAGAATAAAAAAAAAATCACACTGCTTCTTCTACAATGGACGAGTTTAACCATTTTTCTCATATATGCTTTACCAGTGTCTTACTATTCTTTCCATAGGCCATGACATGGTGTCTTTCGTAAACAACTTTTAAACTGACTTATGAATTCTGGCACTAAACCACTAAACTTCGTCCTAATTTTCGGAAGTACTGTGCATTGCCGTATGTGTTACATTACCATTTTAACTTAAGAAAATGAGGTTAAAGCTGTGCTTATCCACCCAATCATCCGCAAAAGTGGTGACGTGTATCAGTAACGTCGGCGTAGCGAATCCTCCACAATACATTTTCAAATGGTTGTCTGACTTTATGGTTAAAACTCTTTTTAACTATCTTGGGCCATACAAATTTTTATAAAGCAAATTAATATGTTGTATGATGAGATATAATTTAAAAAAATAATTAGGTAAGTGGAGGGGCTCTAGCACCACTTGTTCGAAACGGTCTGAGGTTTAGGGAAGATGTTGTCCTTTTTTCTAAGAGTAAACGGTTTTAATTTAGCACAGCTGTCAATTCAATGTACTACCATAAGTTAGGGCAATGTTGGAAACACTCGGTGCTTTGTAGCATGGATATCCATGCGTCGGTTTGAAAGTTGTTTACGAAAACACTATTTCATGGCCTCTGGATTGCATTGTAGTTTCCTGTCTTCTTCATAACAAACTGTTTTATATGGCCCATTTTAATTACTCACTTGCCGATCTCTAATCACAGTTCCTTTCTGCCGGAAACATTGTAACCAGTCTTGTTCGCTAATTCTGGATGCTTATGTTTCTCCAGCTTTCGTTCTGTCTCCCTGATTTTGCTGAAGTCGTCTTCCTATAAATGTCATTATTTGACAGTTTTTGATTAATTCCCAAAAAAACTACATATGAAATTAACTACTGTATTTGACATATATGTGACAATATAGAACTTAATGATGAGGCATTTTGTTATTATTCTTTATTATTTTATTAAAATGGATTCTTTTATCGCGTCACAATCGTATCGAGTTATGTCATACAAACAAAAATCGGGAGAGAAGAACGAAAACTTTGCTATGTTGGAACAGAGTCAAATAAAATAATATTGGGTCTGCTCAACTCGGTGGCAGTGGGGGCGGAGCTAATACTGTGACGTCAGAATAGTAACACTACTCGTGCTTCTCCATTGAATTACTAAAAGAAGCTTTAGTTTTTATACATTTAATCCATATCGCATGGTTTTTTTTTTTATAAAATCTGATAAAACCTGTAAAGAGGTAACATGCTTGATGTTTTTTAATAACCATTCAAAGTATATAGGGTCTGCTCAACTCGGCAATGGGGGCGGAGCTAGTACTATGACGTCACAAGAGTAACACTCCAGTGTTTCTCCACTGAATTACTTAAAGAACCCTTAGTTTTTATACATATAATCCATTTCGCGGGGTGTTTTTCATAAAAATCTTTGATGATAAAATCTGTAGAGGTCACATGTTTGATTTTTTTTTAAATACCCATTCTCTCATTTAGTCACCAAACCTTGTTTTATTGCATAATACCAGTTTGAACACACAGCTATCCAGCTTTCTTCATATGTTTATTCTTTATTTATTTATTTACTTACCTATATACTGGTTTGTTGTATTCTCTTCAAGTCCATTTCTTTTAACTTTACATGAACTCTCTCTCTCTCTCTCTCTCTCTCTCTCTCTCATCTCTCTCCTCTCTCTCTCTCTCTCTCTAGGTAGTAATATTATCAAGATTTTAAAATAATTCTTAAGTAATGTATTTAGTTCTGTCGCTCTGTTCATACCTCACTTTGAAAAGCAATTTTTTTTATGATAAAGTTAGAATGATAGATTAGTTAAATTTTCCAAATCATATTGTGAATACTTATTGTTTTGCAATAAATACAAAGAAAATGTGGTACAGGCAGTGTAAAAAATGGCAGTTGCATTTCCACGACTTGGCCACAAAAAAGAACATAATATCAAAAGTATAAGAATTACATCATATACGATATAAGGTATTGTAACATAAAAAAAAAATCTCTCTCTATGGTAAGGATTTACGAGGAGAATATATCAGGAAACAGTGACAACCCACTATAACTTAAAAAATGTACTTTAATAACAATTAGTAAGGAAATTTAAAGTCACAAACAGAACATTAAACAAATTACGACGCATTGCACAAAAGCAAAGACTCGCCATACAGCACTTCATCAAGACTACTCATCACTAATCACTGCATTTTACAGTATAATACCCAAGTCACAAAGCTTTACATCAACACAACATATATAATTCACTGTAACATCAAAAGTTAGATGGCACCAACGTTACATCACACAAGAAACGTCCAAATGGATAAACAATACATTACCATATATTCCTCAAAACTTGATAACACTATTATAATCACTTGTTTTGTTTCAGCTCCAACGAAAATCATCGTTTTGGGCCTTTATATACCCGACTCACGCTAGACATCCTGGAACCAAATACCATTTTCGGTACATTATCCTTGGCGACTACTGCCTACGCCAAGCGCTACTGCCATCTGTTGTCTAGTGTACACACTTTTTTTTGTATGCAAATATCAATTTTCAACCTTTTCTGCAATTTTACATTCAATAAATCAATATTCCTTTACAGTATCGAAGGAATAAATGATGAAGAAAATGATACAGAGAACACATTTCCAACAAATTTCTCATTAGCATTTCATATCACATAAATATACTTCCGAACACATAAGTTTACATATAACACAAACTGTATACATAAAGGTGTTAATTATGCATGCCTCAAACGATTATAATATTTTCGAAAAATGTACAAAAATTCAATCGTCAGTCTGGCTGGATGTATCTGATGACGTTTCACAAGGGGCGGGCTAGATTTCAGATCTCCCAAAAACGCTTAATTTTTAAAAATTTTGCGTGCGTAGATATTTTCTGTGCAGATTATGGGTTTTTGAAAATAATTGTAATTGTTCTTTGTACTTTTACATGGAATATAGCAAAACGTAATAAAATGAAAAATTATGTAAGAAAAATGTGGTAAATATTTACGTAAAATTTAAAAATTTTGGTCCGTCTTTGACCTAGCAATTCCTCGAAAAATTTTTTTCTAAGACACCTATCAATTTTATTTATGCATTACATAGTAAATTTTATCAGCTTTCTAATCCATTTTTCAGTTTCCCTCTATCAACATCCCTTAGTCAGATACGCTACGAAAAGTGAATGTATGTAGGTTGACGGATGAAGTAATTGCACATTTTTGTGTGCGTAGATAATTTTTTCCGTGCAAGCTTGTGGGTTTGAAAGTAATCGTAATTGTAATGTGCTATACATCATTTGAAAGAGCATTCTTTGTTCTTTAACGTAGTATACGGCAACAGGCAATAAAAGGAAAATTTATATAAAAAAACAAAAAAAACGCCATCGCAAAAATAGTTATATGAAAATGTTATCGTAATATAGTTTCATAAAGATATGGTCCTTTTGTAACTGATGACGTTTCACAAGGGGCGGGATAGGTTTTAGTACCGCCTCGTGAGCAGACCCTGTATATTTTGACTCTGTTTTGGAAAACGTAAAGACGTTTCCAGAATTAGCTAACGAGGCTGTTTTCAGTTATTCCGAAAAAGATGCAATCAGTACTGTAACCCCATTTTCCCTGTCTCTGACTTAGTAAACGGTTCAAATATTTTAAAGATACTCAATTTAAAGTCTTAAATCTCAAATTAAACTATTTTTAGCGATGGAAAAGCGAATGAAAATGTGGTTTATAAAATAGCTTGTTATTTTACATTACCCAAAGTGACAAAAGAAACATTATAAAAAGAGTAAAATTTGTTCTGTATGATGAAGGCAGACACCTGAGACACAGCCAATCCATTAAAATGGTAATTGCCAAAATAAACATTCTGGGGATAACTGAGAGTCTCTGACGCAATGCTCCTTTATAAATGAGGAAAATGTCTCATTAAACAAGACTTGGCATAATATGTTGCCTGAGCCAGATGCATGAAGCTCCCAATTTAATGTTCGTCTTTTGGTATGAAAAAATATGCCGACTTTTGCCGAGAGATCCACAGAAGAGGGGTCGGAGTTGTGGAACTTTCGTTTCCATTAAGGGAACAATGTCTTTTTTCGAGAGCACCCAAGGAAGACTTGGCGCTGTAAAAATATCCCTCATTTGAACTCCCGTCTCCCTTCGGGTTTCGCTCAGAAAAACGGTGTACTGTACAAACACAGAGATGTTTGTGTAACTGGCCACTCAAAAGCAGGAGAGGATTCTGTCTGGAGGATTGCTCGTCTTTTTTCGCTTTTGACGAGAATTCTCGAATGCCGGCCGAAATCACGTTGAAATTAACGTCAGCTATTTCATTACTTTTATTTAAACTTTCCATCCATCTGTCGGAGAGGACAGGTTCATTTCGTCCAGAGTGAAAATGTACCTGAATTCAACAGTGTTTTTCAAAGAACTGAATTAAATCGTCATACTTCTTGGTGACACGAGACTTTAGTCTTGAACTGATTCCATAAATAACTTGACCTGATTACTAAGATGCTTCAGGACGTCAATGCAGTCTGTGGAAATTATATATATATATATATATATATATATATATATATATATATATATATATATATATATATATATGGAGAGAGAGAGAGAGAGAGAGAGAGAGAGTATTTTTGTTGTCAGTTGTCTTCGAAATATTGCATTATTCCTCAAAAGAAGCTTTTGCAAGAACGTGAATTATAAATTCAATAAATTGACATTTCGTGGCAACTTGAAAACAGTCTATTTGTGCCAAATTTTAATTTAAATAGTCACCCACACAGTAGAATAGTCCCTTGAATGGGCACTTCATTTCTTCGGCGGGAAATCAATTTCTAATCTTATTACCGACACATTCCTTTCAAGAAGGTTTCGCTGATGTTTGTGAGTTTACTTTCAGAGAAGAATAACGAACGAAACAAAGCAGAGGTTAAAGCGTGACCCACTGCAGGTAATATATATATATATATATATATATATATATATATATATATATATATATATATATATATATATATATATATATATCTATATAATATATATATATATATATATATATATATATATATATATGTATATATATATATATATATATATACATATATATCTATATATATATATATATATATATATATATATATATATATATATTCATTGAATAGAATGGCTTTCTCACTGTTAACCAGCTTTTTTGAAATTGCTTCATATTTTCTAATTATTTTCTTTACTTCATTGTTCAGGTTACTAATAGACACATATTGGGTTCTTCCATTTACTCCAGTATTTTTACACGCGACAGCTGTTTCGTCAACCTATACGTATTGACGTTTTCAAGCGTACTGATAGACAATAATGTTGTTTGTTTAAGATTGAGCTGGCCTTGTGCCAGCACGGGCTTCTTGCTCACAGAGCAGCCCAGTAAATACAATATGAGCCTACATGCGTTTTGTGACGTCATGAGGACGGAAAGGTAGTACAATTGCCAGATACCTAGTTTTAAGTATTTACAAAAGACTATAGTGAAACATAAAATAAGACAAATAATAAATATGTTAACAACAAAGGAAAATTAATAAAAAAAAAGTTGAAATAAGTTATTATATGCACATTTATACATAAATATATATTAATTAACATATATGTCTAATTCACTGAAAGTCAGTGTGCGCTCCTGTCCGCGTGTGGGGGCTTTGTCCCACGCGGTTGAAGGACTGCCTCCACTACACGAGGGCAAGGATCGGTCTGCCTCACGTTGGATGTTAAGGCTGGGACGTTGCATTGCGATGCTGACTGCTTCTGATATCAATAAACGATTGTAGTTGCCTTCCTTGTGTATTATTTTGGTGTTTGTGAGAAGTTCTTGTAATGATGGTTTTTTATTGTGGGTATCCACAAAGTGCTGATGAATGGCTCCTTGGTTTCTGTGGGCCTGCATGCGACGTTTGAGTGTGGTGGTTGTGTGTCCGATATAGCATTTTTGGGGGGACTGACATTGCTCGTCAGCACAGACAAACTTGTATACTATATCAGATTTAAACCCTCTTTCTCCGTCGATGGGGCCGTACTATTTTTTCATTACCAAAGAGGCCGTAAGGTTTGGTTTGCAGTAAATCCTTTTGCTGTTATTTTGAATTGTTTATGGCGCTAGGGGGGTGGTGGTTCCTCTTCGCAGTATACCAAGGATGGCTTTCCTTTCATCTTCGTGGTGTTTGTTGTATGGTATCTGATGGTATATCACTATTTCTTTGTCTTTGTCTTGTGTGTTGTTCCTCGGGGTCGGATTATGGAAAGCCTCTAATCTCTTTTTGACAACTTGCTGGATCATGTCATCTGGATATCCGTTATTTTGTGAGGCAGCTGTTGAACTCTGTTTGATCTCTTCGTTAGTCGCTTTCCACGTGGAACAGTGTGTTATGGCGCGTTTTATGTATGCATTTACCACAGATCGTTTATATGCATCAGGGCATTCTCCTCTAGCATTTAAACATCTTCCAGCGTCTGTCTTGTTTTTAGTGTATACGGTGGTATTGTATTTGTTGTTCTTTTGGGTCAGCAAGTACGTCCAAGAAAGGGAGCATCTTCTCATCACTTCTTTCTGACCGTAAAATTTAATGTAGAATTTGCTTGGAGTTTATTTACTAATTCTTCTATGTCATTGTCGCCCTTTGTTGTGATAAAGATATCATCAATATATCTCCCATAGATTCTGGTT
>NC_087202.1:141245967-141248467 GCF_015104395.2 Macrobrachium nipponense | reverse complement strand
AAACATACGTCTTCCAAACAAGAAAAGCACTTATTATATAAAGTTATTGTTAATACTTCACTGGCAAGGCAAGACATATACGAAACACTGGCACTTACTACAAAAGTTGGAAGTTTTAGCAAGAGTTCGAAATTTACGTGACTGATTGAGAACATCTGTATACAGCACACATTTCCCTGTAGAAGAGATGGCTTCAGAGTAGGATGGGGTTTGAGGAGGACTTGATCAATGGGCTCACCGCAAAAATAGACTTGTGGTTCAGCAATAGGACCTATCAGAACCCACTGGTGAGGGAATTAATTGGTTAAAAAAAAATTTTCCTGTTCGACCTTTAGATTCCCGTCCTGCAAGGAAGGATTATTTAAGATTATTTATTTTTATATATTCATTAATCTATTATTATAAATCAATTTATTTGTTCAAGGTGAATAAACAGTTATTCATTTATATACATATACGGTCGCTTAGGAAGGGAATACATTTTTCTAATGAATTTGTATTAATTAACCGGTATTTTCGAAATATATGAATTAAGACAGGTTATTCCATCAAGCAAAATTATTTACATCATACAAATCACTAGATCGGATTTCTCTTTTTTTCCCCGAAAGACTATTAATAGTTATTCGTAAGTACGTTGATGACTGACTACTTAATAAGGGATACATTTATCTTATGATGTCACACACTGGGCAGGGAGATCTCCACTCCGTGTTATTGACTCTATGATTTTAACCCATAGTTCCAAAACCATGAGAGAACTGAGTATTTTTTCCTGCATTCTATTGTAAGGTGTTATGTATGAATAACTGTAGTAACTGACCGACTCCGCCAAACTTTGTGGATGTCGTCAGCTGTCAAAGGAACCACCTAAACTTTGAACGACATCGCAGACTTAGATTCAGTTATCAAGTTCATAAGACGACCATGGAAGGAAACAGAGGAAACGGCTATTCTGAATATAATAATAATAATAATATAATAATAATAATAATAATAATAATAATAATAATAATAATAATAACTCTGAAGATTCTACCACGTGACAGATAGTTTACGAAGTCGAGGAGTATAGGCTGAATAAGCTCGTGTGGAGAGGATGAATCAGTCATGTTTATGAAAACTCCGAAGGACAAAACCAAATACCAAAGATTGGGAGAAATAAGCCGTTGACGACCTTGGACAAGTATATGCTTTCGACATGTGTGTTTTTTTTATTAGCATTATTATTTGGTTCCATCAACAGGGAGACAGACGAGCCTTTGAAAGTTTTGAGAATAATGAATCTGCTTTACTGAACCTTCCGTATTATTGATGGAATATTATATATGCGTGTGTGTTTATATGTAAATATATATATATATATATATATATATATATATATATATATATATATATATTAGTATATTCTATATTTACATAAGTGTTTGTGATCATATAGAAATATATCCATCTTATATATATGTATGTATATATATATATATATATATATATATATATATATAATCTATATATAATATATATATATATATTATATATATATATATTATCTATATATATAGTAACTGGTAATCTTCTTAGGCACGAAGATATAGTAATTCAGTTGTATTCCACATAGGAAAATGAAAAAAAAGGTATCTCAGAAAATGCCCAACAGTTTCGTCCTCCAATGGACCTCTTCTTGGAGCTTATTCAGCCTATACTCCTCGACTTCGTAAAACTATCTGTCACGTGGTAGAATCTTCAGAGTTATTATTATTATTATTATATATATATATATATATATATGTATATATATATATATATATATATATATATTATATATATATATATATGTGTGTGTGTGTGTGTGTGTGTGTGTGTGTGTGTGTATGTGTGTGTACAAATGACAGACCAGCTTCGTAAACTGACTTGTATAATTACATAATATCTCCAAAGCGGCGGGACTCCTTCTAAGCTCCATTATCTTAAACAAGGGCTCTTGTCTGGACCGTAGATTAGATTCTCCTTCCGAAGGAACTATTTACTCGTCTAGGTGAGAAACACAAAGAATTTCACTAATAAATTAAATGGGGAAGAGAAGAGCATCCCACTGAAGCCCCTCAGAACGAGCTTCTCTAAAGATAATAGGTGGATCGATCATTGTTTTATAATTAAGTGCGTTAATTCCAAGCATGGAAGCTGAGGTGAAATTATCGATTTATTTTTGTAAGGATAATTAAAAATATACCTCTTCCATTTTTCCGTACAACAGAGCCAAGTTTTTGTAATATTTTTAAGCCTTTCTCACAAATATTCAGAGATTTTAATAAATATCATGATTGATCACAATCATTTTGTAAGCATCGGATGTCATCAACGTAACAAAACTGCGTACCGCAGGGATCCCACAACCAACCAAGAAACAGACATTCAAATAAAAGCTCCATATGGCAAAGGCATCAGAAAGTTTATTGATCATCTCTAATTGGATCTGTCAGTCGGTTTCTTTTCATCTTGA
>NC_087202.1:141188467-141240967 GCF_015104395.2 Macrobrachium nipponense | reverse complement strand
TGAAGTCGGTACCTGAAGCAATAGTTGTTCCAAATGCCAATTTGAATCATCGAACATGTATTACGGTACATTTAGGCTCGATGGGGTCTCCATTTTCATAGCCATTCAAACCGGCATATGGAAAGAAAGTATTAAGGACAGCATCATGCATCTAGGAGGCAATGGAATGCGAAGAAAGGCCCCCAGAGTGCCAAATCAGCTGTAGAAGATTTTAATGCTTTAGCTCAAACCCAGAAATGATAGGTAAGGAACTAGAAACCAGTGCTCTCCTCAGGTGGCTCTCCACCAGCACTTTGGAAAAGCATGTAAATGACGGATAAACAAAATGATTGAAAGAAGGGGCTGATGGTCGTCAGTAATTAATTAAAAGAAACAAACTTGTTTTATAGATTTGCCATTATGTGAGTGACTGTTGCGCATATTATCGAGATTTGAAGACGATTCATTTGAAATAGATTTGGTCTTAGACGACTGGAGTTCCTAAACCAAAGATGCAGACTGGACGGCCGAAGAAAGGATACTGAGCCTTTAAAACAATAAATGAATATGATGTCAGGTATAAACGATAATTACTCGAGAAGCGAAGAGAACAACGGGCGTTTTTTTTAATGTCTGTAATTCGAGGTAACTGGTGTCTGTTTTCCAGAAGAGAGAGGAGGACGGTGGATCAGCAATGAAGAGAGATCCTGATGTTGTAACACCATGGAACGGTTGGATGTAAGACAGAATGAGGATGGGAATAGGTTGGTTGTAGGTATAGACGAATCTGCCCCTCATGAAATATGTCAGTGGGTGAGAAATGAGTTACATGAGCTAAACAAAACTAATCAAATGATTGATTGATATCTGAAGGAAAGTGACTGGACATAATCTGTTGTAGGGAAAGAGAGAGTAGAGAAGAAAATTAATGACAAATACAGCTGCCAATGAGAAGGATACCTAAAATCAATATGTGGCTCATGATTTATGGGTCAAGAATCGTTTGTGAGCAAAATTAATGTTGCTTCAACCCAAGGTAAAACCCATTTTAAGAACACCCAGTTGGGAAGGTCGAAATATGCCAGAGATATTACAAGACAGTAAATAATTTTCACCTAAATTCAAGCTACGAAAAACAAGAACGCTTATTCTCCTTCGTGGTCTAACCCTCAAGTGTTTCAACCAATTTCCAGTTGCCAAAGCATTGGGTAATATTGTGTGTAACAAAATTAAGACTGATTAGTCCCCGCTCATGAAGAATCCCTTTGAAGCCGTTTGCCTGTAGAGCTCCAGATGCTTCGAAATCTTCTCAAGTTTTTCCGCTCAAATTTTACAATTGTGTGGAACAACCAACCAGTTATAAAATAAAAGTAGAGACCAGCAAATAAGGGTGCCTGGGATATTCCGATTCTACGAACAGAGATTTTCTGCTGAAAATTGCACAATATGTGTACATTTCGCCGCAAAATTTGAACTACATGACCATTCCCATTGTTGGAAAATTTCAACACTAGAATGAATCAGTTTGATCCTGGTTCTGTGTTTCGTGGACAGAAGAGCAAGATATATCTATCTATCTATCATCTATCTATCTATCTATCTATCTATCTATATATATATATAATATATATATATATATATATATATATATATATATATATATATATATATATATATATATCAAAAGCAGAGCTAGACAACGGCCAGCAAGACACATTAGTGCGAGGGAGGACCAGAGAAACCAATTAATTCCAACATTTCTTTATTTCCGACGTTTTCTAATAACTTCTTTATTACATCATGGATCTGTTGAATAATGAATAAATTACTAAAAAATTTACTGTAAAAACTTAAAGTTTCACAAGAAAATTAAAATTTAGCAATACAAAAAATGACATATTTCAGAAGTTAGGTATTATCGAGGGACTCTATAATTACCAAGACGGTATTTGTTGCTTTTGTCAGCACGATCACTAAAGAGAAAATGTTATCCTGGCGCATAATTACTCTCTTCGCTACTTCACCCTGCGATACTTAGGAACCGAAATAGATAAAAAGTATTTGACAATCACACAGAATTAACTTCCTCCGAGCAAAACTTGGTGGTGCAGAAGTTAAGCCATGAATGTTCTCGGGAATCTGCGATAAGGAACACAGCAGATAAAAGGGAGACACAAGCTTATCGGCAAATGGGCTCGGTCGTTCAAATGGAGGAGGAGCGAATTAGAAGCTGAAAGGAATCTTGCAGTGGCCCACTGACGACTGACTGTGCTCTCTCTCTCTCTCTCTCTCTCTCTCTCTCCATAACGATGCCTTCCGGGATCAGGCAAGTACAGGGAACAGGTGACGGAGCAAAAGGCCAGTATATTTAGGAAAACTGGGACAAGTTGAGGAAAAATTAATATACTCTTCATTTTTTCAGCTTAATGCCTAGTTGGGGCAGCTGTTTCCAGTGAGCCTCCTTCAGCCGTTTCTGTCTTGAACGGTTCATTTCGTATTCGTTTTTGGCAGATGTTTTACTGGCGGGTCTACTTCCTATCCGGAATTGGGGCCGGCACTGAGTTGGGGTGGCTTTCCCCTAACACCCTTCCAACGGAAAGGTGTGAGGGAATCAAATATGCATGAAATGCTTGTTGACTGAGCTGTGTGTGTGTGTGTGTTAGGGGTGGGGGGTACTAGAACTAGGAACCAAAGGCAACTAACGGCCTCTTTTGTGTAGTATTGTTTAACGTTGCCTGAGAGAGTTTCGTGATATCGAATAGTCTCAGAAGGACTGGCATCTTTCATTTGCGTGAATATCCTCTATATATAAAGGAGAGCTTGTTATTAGTCTACACTGGATATATCTAATACGATAAACTGCTGTCCATAGACAAGCCATATGCACCAAATCTTTACTAATCCTTGTCAAGCTGAGATCTCTTCATCTCCAGGTCCTGCAAACCACAATCCAAGTGATTTCTTGTGAATGCGGAGTTTATAATATGACTTCTTCCATTCTCACTCTACCTGCACTGAGAAAGACTAGTTCCCCCCACCCCTTCTCCGGCGTAGTAATATCTATAGATATAATTTGCTGTTTACTTTTTCCCTCTATCTAGTTAGTTTTCGAAGCCTTGCTTGCACCCAGATACTAGAAATGCACAGGAAACTCTCTCTCTCTCTCTCTCTCTCTCTCTCTCTCTCTCTCTCTCTCTATTCTTCCCCTGTCAAGACTGAAAGCTCCCGACCCTCCTCAACAACAAGAGCGGCACTTTGATGAATATGTAGTTGCTCGCTGGGTCGATCTGTCACCCGCTGTCCCTGAGAACTTTTCGTCTCCTAGTTATTCATGAGGACATCAGCGTTCCATCATTATTCTAAGCGGTGGCCAGCTCAGAAATATTCCTGCTTTTTGAGAAGAACTCTGCTTAATTTTGTGCATCCTCTCCTTCGATCTCTTTTCATACTTTACATTCTTCGAAGCCGATAAAGTTTGCAGTGAGTATTGCAAGTCATTTTCTGCAACGGCAATGTTTCGGCAAAGTCGCAATAGCGTCCTGTTAACTGAATCGAAAGTTCTCGGAAGAGATTATTTCATTATGTACCAATATTTATTTATATACTTGATATTCAATCATTTATGCATTTATTCATCTAATTATCAACCTATTTGTTGAATTAGTTTTGTATTTATATATTTTATTCATCTCGGGAAGTCAAGACAAAAGTAAATTAGGAGACATTTTTTTTCTCACGGGATGGAACAAAGGAAAGGATAAAATGAAGGATTATCCTCATCCTTTATTTGATGCGATTTTACTGAATAATACCCAAGTGAACGGGGTTGAGCTCCCTGAACTGTGTCATTATTATTATTATTTTTATTATTATTATTATTATTATTACTATTATTATTTGCAGGGAGCAGACCTTTGATGCAGAGGCCTAGAAGGACGCCCCCAGGCATCCAATGATAATAAGCACCCAATTTGACAACGCCCACCCCTCCCATAAAATGTCGAGCTGAACCCAGTATTCGACATCCAGTTACGGGCCCCTCCAGGAGCAAGAACCCGTGCCAGCACCAGGCTGACTTAATCTTCAACAACAGTATTCTCAGTTGCTGCTCAACAATCGTAGCAGTGACTTCTCTCCGGAGAGCTTCCCCTGGCGAACGTGAGCGGCGGCGAACGATAGCGCCGTCCCAGTCGGCGATAGCGGCGAATTTCTAGCGATTTTTCGGCGGAGTTTCTGCGAATGACGACGACACCGAGAATAAGAACTTAGAGAGAGAGAGAGAGAGCTCACGAAGTGCAAGAAAATTCAATAAACATTTATGTTTCTTCTAAATATTTTCGCTTAATAACAGTCTCTCTTGCGGAAAAATCGGTTAGCCCCTGAGGTCTGAAAAACTCCAGAGAACAGAACTTCCAACTTTCGCAATTCTTCATTGAAAGTAGGTTAGGGACAGATAGGCGCGTGTCTCTTATAAGACAGAAGTTGAGCCCTTCAAGCAAAAACCAAAACACTGAACACACACACACACCTCTCTCGCTCTCTCTCTCTCTCTCTCTCTCAGCCCACACCCACCACAGCAGTGACGACGGCACCTGAGAACCGAAAGTGGACAACATCGTCCGCTCCTTCCTTTTCAGATCCACCGGAAGCTGCCCGGGCACGACTGGTCTCCACACACACACCACACAACAGCAACTACACACACACACACACACACACACACACACCACTACAACAACCTATATATATATATATATATATATATATATATATATATATATTATATATTACATATATATATACTATATATATAATATATATATATAAATAATATATATATATATACTATATATATGTATCAGGTGAAGAAGCAAAAAAGCTCAATACATCGGGTTTCTTTATTGTTGCCTACGTTTCAAGACAATGGTCTTATTTTCAAGGCTAAAAACGGAAAACCAAAAACATATAAAATACAAATTTATCCAGCAAGATTAAATTCAATCACCACATACAATAAGCACACAAAAATTAAAAAACACACAGTGTATTAAAGACCAAGTAAAAAAGATTGAAGGCCAACCTTACAACCGGAGGTTCGGTTGCCGAAAGGTCTGCCAGTGAGAGGGAGGAGTTGAGACAAACCAAGGAAGAAGAGAGGCTGAGGTCTAAGCAAAGAAGTATAATGGAACTGCTGTAGTGTTGTTATTGAAGGTTGGAACGAGGTGCTTCATGGTCAAGGATTCTATTATAGGGAGGTGGTTCTCATTAGCACTCGATTAAAATTATCTTCAAATCATCGCAGTTAATTTTGCATTTGCATATTTGTGTATTATTTCTAATATATGAAAGCTCGGACGTAGAGAGCTTCATCGCTGTGCGGTAACTAATACCTACATATATGTGAATCAGATCGTACTTTGAGCAGCCGCCGAGTGCTTGCCACGGACGTCTGCAACAAGTAATAAGTGCACTAAGCCAGACCGCATGGAGTAGGTAATATTTGTGCGAAAAAATCCGGATTCCCCCTATGGGTTGTTTTTTGGATATCTTACGAAGAATTTGGCATTAACTGCTGGGAAAGGTTGCTCATTATCTTTCTTAATTTTATTATAAATGTTGTATCATAAGTACATGGGAAGCCGATGTAATATTTCAGTTTTGAATCTAAATGTACGGGAGCTGATGGCTGAAATATTTTCTGTAGGGCCTCTCTGACATAAGTAGAGAAGAGTGCAGGTGGATAACGATTGGTATTGAAAAATTCCCGGAGGAAATTAATTTCATTGTGAAAAAAACTCCATTTTGAAGCCAAGGCCATCATAGCACTGGGTGAATTATAGTTTGATAATGAATTGAGTTTAGAAATACACGAAACCAGGGACAATAAAAGTGTTCCGCCCCAAACTTATATAGTTCATGTTCACGTAATTTTAAAATTAAATCAGTTTCATTATAAATACTCTGTTCCTCTTCAATGGTAGTAGTTCGTTTGTTTAATATCTGGCGAATGTGACTCGCAGATTTCATAAAATATGGATGGAATCTGTTCTGTTCCCGAAATCTGTCCATCGTTCGATTGTGGAGATACTACAAAGGACCCGAGATGTTTTTCATCCCGATGATAAACCTGAAATAATTGTATAACCCCCTATCCGCCCAAATGATCAGCTCTTTCATTTTCCATCTCCGTGAGTTTGACACAGGATAACATTAGATATAATCTCTTGGATTTGTTTGGACCCTCAAGCGGAACATTTCTCTCCTAAACATGTGCAAAAACTTCAAAGGCATCATTGCAAGAAACGCTCCTCTGGCCTCGTGACCTTGTCATCTGCGATTCAGTACATGAAAACTTCAGAGCTTTCAAATCGTAGCTGTTCGTCCGAAAGGGCCTTTCTTTCCTTTGGCACAAATCGTTAGACAATATGGTAACTGTGATGACCTATAGGAGTGCTAGATTGCTGGGGCTTCAAGTGACAGTAGGAGACTCTAAGATCCTAATAATTAATGTTTATGATCTTAATTATTATTGTTTATATGTCCTAGGAAAATAGCAATTTTCATCAATACGGCATGATCTTAGGTAAATTACACAGTTTTATTCACAATTCTCCTGCTGATCATATTTGCATAATCGGGTAGCTTAATTCTCACCTGACAAAAGAATTTTATAATGAACATACTCGCCTCTGTCAAAATCATGTTTTCCAAATTACCAATGTAATGCTCCTCTCTCCCTCCTCATATTCTTATGTAGAAAATAGAATGGACACAATTACAACCTCCTGGCAGGACCATTGCATGTCTCCACAACTTCATGATTCTATTGCGATCTGCAACATTTGCTTCGATCTTGCAACGGGCTACGAGCACATCCCTTTTAAGGTGCCATTCAGTAACTCATCCCTCCCTACCTTGTACCCCCTAAATGATCTCCCACCAGCTGTTAAATGGAATTTTAAAAACCAACAGAAAACCTGATACCTTGGAAACCAGGTTGCAGTCAATAGTTCAACCGCAAAACACCAAACCTTTCTTTGTACTAACACAAAATGTGAAATGACCCCCCCCCCCCCCCCCCCCCACCCACTCTTTCTATTCGAACATAATATCCACTGTGCTTGCCTCTGGCAGGGCTAATTTTAGATTTCGTCAGGACAATCCTCGTAATATATCTAGCTGGAATGACTTGTTTAAGATGTGTACATATTAACGAGAAAAAAATTATAGCAGCAAATGTCGGTACAAAGCCAACTGGTGGAGTCGACCTTGATTAAACAAAGAAAGGTAATGAACATCGACAAAGGGTGTATCATAAATAAAAACTTCTTTCAACCAGCGCTTAAGAATATTAGAAAAATTATCAACTGAGGTGACCTAGTGAAACAGCTTACCTGTGGATGGCCCTCTAGGTATGAATACCGCCTTTTCTGTACCTTTTCTCATTCATTACCTACCTGATGAGGGAGACAGCAGTCTCTGAAATATAGTACTAACTCTATATACTTTGGCATTTTTATGGGCTCTCCTTATTAGACGGAATGCTGTGCTAACCGAACATTTTTACCAGTCATATATATATATATATATATATATATATATATATATATATATATATATATATATATATATGTATATATATCTATATATATATATATATATATATATATATATATATATATACTATATATATATATATATATATATATATATATTATATATATATATATATATATATATATATATATATGTGTGTGTGTGTGTGTGTGTGTGTTGTGTGCACATTACATATATATATATATATATATAATATATATATATATATATATATATATATATATATATATAGTATATACATACACGCATATGTAAGTACTGGAATACATATACTGCCTCTAGGTTTTATTATCCTTCATATAATTAATTACATTATATATAAATGAAAATGTCAGATGAGCAGTGTAAAGTTAAGAAAATCATCTGGGCGTCTGTTTCACTCACCCTTATCAAACTAATTACACTAAGTAATTTCTCTCGGAAGCTCGGAATTTCAAATTGCTCTTTTACAAAATCATAACACCTTGCCTTTCTTGCCCTTCCGCAACTTAACGCATTCTCGTCTCTCTCTCTTCTCTCTCTCTCTCTCTCACCCCCCCCCTCTCTCTCTCTCTCTCTCTCTCTCTCATTTTTAGGTAGTGCTTGATTTAAAGGTCATTACGACTGTGAAAACTTTGAGCAAGGTGGAATTCAGATTAAACTGAACTTGAAAGTCTTTGATTTTGAAAAACTGCATTTCTTATGAAGTGGGTTGCATACGAGTATCAATTAGGTAATTGCACCTAAATGTTTTATTTGGCACCTCAGCGCAACGCTCAAATATTCACACCTATATATAGGAAGGGTGAAGCCCTCATGCAACTGATTAAATGACTGTGTTACTCGATGAAAATTTGAGGATAGTTCAGAGGTTTTCAAAGGCGAGTTGAAGGACGCCACATAATAGGTAATAAGCTAAGTATCCTCTCTGGGAATTGGTAGGACTTCTAAAGAAAGGGGAATAAAAGCATGAAGGCTCTATCTCTGGCCATATTGAGATGATCTCCCAAGATCATCTTTACATTATAACAATGAACTTTCGTTAGTACACTAGTTCACAGAAGTGTTCCCCTTTGATATTAATGTTGTTTGCTCTTGTGTTCTGGAAAAGTAATCAATTTTTTTAGTAAAAAAAAGAATATTGCCTTTAAAATACTATATATTTTCCAGCAGGCTTTACCTTTTATTCAAAATTGTAGAATAAATAATTTTAACATTTGAACATATTGGAAAACCCATATTACAATTCTTTTTCATTTTGAGAGAAATAAAAAAAACTATGAGTGACATCTAGTTTTATATTTAAAATGGTGAATGGACTTTATAATGTACGTAATTTATATCTGTTCAGCTCTGATGTCCTCATGTATCATAATCATTTCCAAGAACGAACCCCGTATCAAGGGAGAAATTCATCCCTGTTTTGATGAACTGGCGTATCCCATTTTTTTCTTTTCTCTTTTAAGCCAAAGAGTTTAACTTTTTGGTACTATGTAACAAACCCAAACTTCAGCAGAAGACGAATTATCCCAGCAAGAGCTCTATAAAATATGACCCCAAGTGTCTTCGGCGCAGTCGAGTTTTCTGTATAGCTTATAATACTGTATGAACTACGGTCCATGAAACTTTCAGCCATGGTCCAGTGATGGCCTGTCTCTAGCGTTGCCAAACGCAAGAGCATAGCTAACTTTAACCTTCACTACAGTGGCTAGAGGGCTGCAATTTGTGGTGTGATAACTGAAGGGTGGATGCTCAACATACTTCTTTGCAGCCCTCTAGCCTCAGAAGTTTTTAGGAACTGAGGGAGGACAGAAAAAGTGCAGACGGACAGACAAAGCCACCTCAATACCTTTCTTTTACAGAAAACCAAAAATTAATTTTGCGTTTTAAGGAAAATACTGTTCCAAAATATCGCAGTTGGTAAAAGTAATGTTGGCTTCGAGCAACAAGGGTCGGAATGCAGAAGAATTCGAGGGACGTGTGCGTTATGGTCTCTCTTCAGTGTCTTCCAGGTGGCTTCGAGGCCTCATCTGGAATGGAAATAAAGGATAGATAGATAGATAGATAGATAGATAGATAGATAGATAGATAGATAGAAGAATAAATAAAAGAGTAGTGCATTCAATAGACACTACTTATTATTGGTTTCTGTGTGAGTGGAAGAGAGAGAGAGAAAGAGAAAATGAGCAAAGGGAGATGTTTAAGAAAGAGTTAAACTGGTTTCTCCTTAAGAGTTTCATACTAATAATAACAGACTCAAATTGACATTTCTTGGGCCAGTTTCGTAAACAATACTTCTCCCAAGGAGCTATTAGGAGATGAAAGATGTTGAAAGGAGTCCTCGTTCAATGTAACATCCACCTGCCTCATCGAACAGCCAAAATTTGATTTAACCGTTTTCAAAATGCTATAACGCATTTCCATTTTCATTTTGAAAGAAAGCTATCTTAATTTATATCAAGTTCAATAAGCTTATATATATATATATATATATATATATATATATATATATATATATATATAGTTATATATATATATATATCGTTAAAAGCAATTGCTTTAGTGGCATCAATAAGTTTCTTGCAGGTATCTTCATACCGACGAAGTTTTTTCCGATTCTCGTTCGTCAATTTCTGGTGAAATATACGCAGACTTCCTTCTTCCATTTATTGAATTTTGTCACGACAGCTGTTTCGGCCTTATGGCATTATCAAGCGACTACTGACTTACAATCTGACCTTTCGGCCTATTTATCTCATCGTGTGGGAGGTATGACCTCGAGGTATGGGTACTGGTTAGTCTAGGGATTAAACAGCTTAAGGGCGTTGTTTTAGTTACAAAGAATATAAGGACATATGTACTGCGACAATAAGAGTGAAAGTTTAAAAACAGTGGTTAAATAAATATTCAAAATACAATGCCATGTGCCTAAGAGTTTCCTTAAATGTATGTTTAAAATTTAATATGTTACATGTTGGTTTTTAGATAAAAATTACAAAATTACATACAGGAATGAAAATGAATATAGAAATCTAAATACGGGAGTACAAATATATGTATATATTTTATAGCATGCATAAAGGTACAAGAGATAATTTCTGTTTATACATAAATGTGTATGATTTAAATTTGAGTGTGTGTGTGTGTGTGTGTGTATGTCCAAAATGGTCTACGTTGGTTAACGGTTGCTGATTCGTGTTGGGCCGGGGTCTCAGCGACCTGAGTAAGGATGTTACTTGACTTTCGCTGACGCTGGGTCTTCTCATGCCTTCCAAGGGGCGCGATGTTCTCGGTGGATTGGGGCGCGCTGTCTGGTCCCTGTTGGCTTGGGTATTCCTTCTCCTGCTGGAGGGGAGTATATGGTCCGATTCTTGTTGGACGTTCAAGGTCGGCTTCTGAATAGCGATGCCTCACTGCTTCCGTTATTAAGAGGCGACCGTAGTTGTCTTCTCTGTGTACGACCTGGGTGCTTCTATGAGCTCTTGTAGAGATGGCTTCCTGTCGTGAACATCTATGTAATGTTGATGGATGGCCCCTTGATTTCTATGAGCCAGCAGACGTCTCCGAAGGGTCGTTGTAGTGTGCCCGATGTAGTTTTGGCTGTGAGGTTTACACACCTCCTCTGGACAAGTAAATTTGTAAACTACATTCGTGCACATCTCCTTCGGTCCCCCCGGAGCGGTGCTGTTCTTCATTATTAAGGCTGCTACAAGGTTGGGCTTACTATATATCCTGAGGCTTATTTTATGGTAAGGCTTTTGGGGTTGGGGTTACGCCTCTGTTTTATTATCCCGCGTAGTGTGCAGCAATCCTCCTTGTATGCAGACCCATAATGTACACGATGGTAAATAATCAAGTTTTCCTCGTTTTTTCGCCATGGTGTTGGGTTGGTTAAAAATTCCGTCCATTTTCTTTTTTATTGCTGCTTCGATAATTTGATCTGCATACCGTTGTTTGTCAGCAGTTGGCGAATTCGGTCGAGTTTCGTTATGTATATCTTTCCATGATGAGCTGTGGTGTGAAGGTTCTGTTGACATACGCACTCACGACAGACTTTTTATATGCGTCCGGGCACTCCCCGCGTGCGTTCAAGCAACGGCCAGCGTTCGTTGCTTTCGTATAACGGTCGTCTTAAACTGTCCTTCTTCTTGTTTTACCAGGACATCAAGAAATGGCAAAGTCTTCTGCTGGCTGTGCTCTGTGTTGAAGTTGAGCACTGAGTTTCTTTTCAGAGCACAGCCAGCAGAAGACTTGCCATTTCTTGATGTCCTGGTAAACAACAAGAAGGACAGTTTAAGACGACCGTTTATACGAAAGCAACGAACGCTGGCCGTTGCTTGAACGCACGCGGGGAGTGCCCGGACGCATATATAGTAAGCCCAACCTTGTAGCAGCCTTAATAATGAAGAACAGCACCGCTCCGGGGGGACCGAAGGAGATGTGCACGAATGTAGTTTACAAATTTACTTGTCCAGAGGAGGTGTGTAAACCTCACAGCCAAAACTACATCGGGCACACTACAACGACCCTTCGGAGACGTCTGCTGGCTCATAGAAATCAAGGGGCCATCCGTCATCAACATTACATAGATGTTCACGACAGGAAGCCATCTCTACAAGAGCTCATAGAAGGCACCCAGGTCGTACACAGAGAAGACAACTACGGTCGCCTCTTAATAACGAAGCAGTGAGCATCGCTATTCAGAAGCCGACCTTGAACGTCCAACAAGAATCGGACCATATACTCCCCTCCAGCAGGAGAAGGAATATACCCAAGCCAACAGGGACCAGACAGCGCGCCCCAATCCACCGAGAACATCGCGTCCCCTTGGAAGGCATGCGAAAGAACCCAGGCGTCAGCGAAAGTCAAGTAACATCCTTACTCAGGTCGCTGAGACCCCGCCCAACACAATAATCAGCAACCGTTAACCAACGTAGACCATTTTGGAACCACGTACACACACAACACCACACACACACTCAAATTTTTAAATCATACACATTTATGTATAAACACAGAAATTATCTCTTGTACCTTTATGCATGCTATAAAATATATACATATATTTGTACTCCGTATTTAGATTTCTATATTCATTTTCATTCCTGTATGTAATTTTGTTTTGTAATTTTATCTAAAACCAACATGTAACATATTAAATTTTAAACATACATTTAAGGAAACTCTAGCACATGGCATTGTATTTTGAATATTTATTTAACACTTGTTTAAACTTTCACTCTTATTGTCGCAGTACATATGTCCTTATATTCTTTTGTAACTAAAAACAACGCCCTTAAGCTGTTAATCCCTAGACTAACCAGTACCCATACCTCGAGGTCATACCTCCCACACGATGAGATAAATAGGCCGAAAGGTCAGATTGTAAGTCAGTAGTCGCTTGATAATGCCATAAGGCGAAACAGCTGTCGTGACAAAATTCAATAAATGGAAGAAGGAAGTCTGCGTATATTTCACCAGAAATTGACGAACGAGAATCGGAAAAAACTTCGTCGGTATGAAGATACCTGCAAGAAACTTATTGATGCCACTAAAGCAATTGCTTTTAACGAAAATTGTATTAGAGAAAAACTATGCCCTAAAAGTATATATATATATATATATATATAATATATATTATATATAGATATATATATATATAATATATATATGAATGCATATATATAAAATTTTATTTTATAAATATATATATATATATTATATATATATATATATATATACATATATATATATATATATATATATATATATATATATAAATATTATATATATATATATATATATAAACGTTTTTTTTTTTGACACGAAGGAAAAAAGGAAAAAATGAAAAAAGCGAGATAGCCAAGTACTTTCGGTCCTATTCGGACCCTTAACTGAGGCTCAGTAAAGGTCCGAATAGGACCGAAAGTACTTGGCTATCTCGCTTTTTTCATTTTTTCCTTTGTGGCAAAAAAAACCTTTATTTATAATACATAGCATCACTTTTTATATACTTCGTGATTAAGTTATTCATATATATATATAATATATATATACATATATATATATATTCTAGATAAATATATTCTATATATAATATTATATCTATATATATATGTATATATATGTGTGTGTGTGTGTGCGTATAGTGTTTACCAGACCTTGTTACTTTATAGTATTTAGCAGTTTTTCTTCTTCTTCTTCTTCTTCTTCTTCTTCAAGAGAGAGAGAGAGAGAGAGAGAGAGAGAGAGAGCAAGGTAAAAGAAACCAAAAACTTGCCTTGTTCGCTTCGACAGTCAATTGAAAGTAGTGCAACGGATTAAAAGTCAAAGAAGAGATACAATGAATGAATTACCTGTCGGTGGAAAGGGGTCTCCCCCTCAAGAGAACCCAGCAACAAACAGCCTTCTTCAATATGGAAGGGAAAAAAAAATTTAATGTTAAACCAGATCCAACTACGATGAAATGAAATGTACAAATACTCTGTAAGTGATGTAGTGTTAAGTTCATGGCAACAGACTCTTAAGCAAAGTTCACACACTCACATATCAAGCCCACTCATGTTTGTCGGCGCGATCAAGTGGATACGTGTCACAGGCCGGTGGCCGTAGTCAACATAACGACGCCATACCGTAATCACGAGATAACTCGTAAAAAGCCTATGCACCGCGTAAGATTGACGGGACGCGTTCGTTAATTGCCACGACAACAGGCTACACCACCACAAGTAGCGCATGACTGAGCAAGTAACGACCACGTAGTTATACCGTATGTGTAACGACCTCACACGATGTCCTCACGTTAATCCAACGTAAGTCGGCGGGAATCCGTTAGGTGCAAAAGGGCCGTGCTGCACACGCGTGATAGCAGTTCCATTCACCGCCTACAGGAAGTATATTTATTAAATATATTTATTTATTTACGTATTTGCTTGTTTATCAGTTTATTTTTTATTTTTTTGTCGTCAGACCCATTAAGACTACATCACTACATATCAACACATTTCCAATAATTAGTTAAACACCTCCATTGCCTTCTATTTCAGCTATAATAATAATAATAATAATAATAATAATAATAATAATAATAATAATAATAATAATAATAAAATACCTTTCAGTGGTAACGACCCCATCCGCAAATGCACTAAATAATTTCCGGTCAATTCATACCTAACGTAGCATCCGCCCAATATCTTAACAAAGACGCATTAAAAAAAGTTAGACAAATGGAAAGATAGATAAATAGATAGAGAAACACTGTACGGGATAAGGGAAAGGAGAGAGAGAGAGAGAGAGAGAGAGAGAGAGAGAGAGAGAGTAATCCCAGTCACTCACTAAACTACAAACAAAGCAAACAGTGAAGGTACTTCTATTCAGATTCTGAGAACAACTTCATTTCAGACGTAAAACCGAAGAAATTATATCTTATTTTGCCATTTTGTCCTTATGCTATTATTTCTCAGTTTATTTTGGTACTGATATTTGTTTTAGTTCATTGAATAACTGTTATTGTTAAATTATATGCTATTTTACATATTCGTTTTATAATCATTTTCCTTGGATATAAGTTACTTTCAACTATGTAGTTGTTTGCATAGCTTATTTGTGTTATGATTCTTATTTCATTTTGTCACTTTGATGGTTTTTAGTTTATTGAATAAAAGTAATATTCATTTATATGTTTATTGACCACATCTAATATATATATATATATATATATTATATATATATATATAAGTGTGTACCACAGGAAAATGATAGGCAGAAATCCAAGTGCTTTCGTCTTCACTAAGACATTGTCTTAGTAAAGACAAATGCGCTTTGATTTGATTTCTGAAGTCACGCGCATCTACTGTGATTTTTTAAGCATATATATATTATATATATATATATATATATATATATATATATTATATATATATATATATATATATATCTGTTTACATTCATACTTATACATTAATCCATTCACACACAAAAATAACAATATATACAAATAAAACTACAAATTTTTGAGGAAGCTGCTGTCACTGGCAATGTCTATATCCACCTCGTCAGCCTCTTCAATGTGCATCACCACATCCTCCTCCTTCTCCTCCATGGTGCCTGCAGGGGTTCCTGTAGCTGGTGGTCTCTTTGTAGAGGCCGTCTCAGCTCCTGGCCCCTTTCGCTGTCTCTTCGTGATTTCTTTCGGCATCGTGTAGTCTACAGACGAAGTCACTGATGGTGCTGCTGCCTGTCTGGTAGAAGAACTGATGCCGCATACCCACTGCACGGCGTTCCATACACCCGACTCTGCGGGAGTCGTCGTAAATAGGTCTCAGGGGAGCGGCGCTGTTATTCCATATGTTCCCGAACCACGTGGGGACCCACGCTGTACTTGGTAGGAACGGAACCCCAGTGGGATCCACACTTCATTACCCGGAAGGCATGCCGACCACGCCACGGATGCATCACGCTACCCGTCTGGAGCAACGCAAAATGACAGATGGCTTGAGCAGGTACTTAACAATCCCCACGCGTGCAGGGATTGTTCATAGCGCCCTCCCGACTCCGTCCCGAATACCCGTCATCATAAATAAGCATTTCGGGATATTTTCGTAGTACTTCCGTAAGCGGTTTCCAACTACAAATTTCCGTTCATGCGTGGCCATGCGTGACTTGATATGTGAATGTGTGAACGGGGCTTTCTGAATTTTCTGGTCAGTACTTGCACATCAGCAGTCTCTGTATTATATGGAACTAATTTCAAGTACATATGTAAGTGTTGTTGGAAAGGAAATAATAATAATAATAATAATAATAATAATAATAATAATAATAATAATAATAATAATATTATTATTATTATTATTATTATTATTATTATTATTATTATTATTACAATTGGAAAAGTAAATCCACAGTAATATGTCTGATCTGTTATATAAAATACAAAGCTTTGTATTTTAAATAACAGATCAGACATATTACTGTGGATTTACTTTTCCATTTTATTTTATTAACTCATGTGATTATGAGGTTCTTTGAATTATTATTATTATTATTATTATTATTATTATTATTATTATTATTATTATTATTATTATTATTATTATTATTATTGTAGTACTTAGGTAGCAGACTCTCTCTCAAGCGTACTTTATTAAAAGTAATGACTACTTCAGCAGTGTTACACTTGTAGAGATTCTTCTTTATTTCTGGATAGCGGCTTTTTCCTTGCTACTAGCCTGTTTAAGTAGCACGGAAAAAGCCGCTATTCGGAAAATAGAGATGAATCTCTATATGTGTAACGCTGCTGAAGTAGCCATTACTTTTAATAAAGTATAGTATTATTATTATTATTAGGATAAGTGTGAAACCAGGCTAACCTCAGGTTAAAATCTCTGCAGGTGTAAAACGGCAACTCCGCACCCTTACTCCCCCTACCTTGTTATACCACATCACCATAAGCACCCAATATGCTTATAAATAACAACCATTACATACATTAAACTGACAACTTTATGCAAAATGCACGCATTGACCTTTTCCTCCCATATTTGTAAACAAAATATACTGTATTAATACAATCTGAAACAATCACCCTTTCTTTTTCTATCCCGTAAACGACAGACATTTCTTTAGGTAGGTAGCCTGTCTGTGTTGACCCATGCCTACCATGGTTTTATCAGCATTAATGCATTTTTATACATCAACTTCTTATCAGCTGTAACCATATAGTATACCAAACACGGGCACAAAATGTGTATGTATGAAATATCAACCCATTTGTCACATTTTCGTGAGGCAAATGGCCTATTTCAGCTGTATTTAAGATAAAGGTAATGGTAATGAAACTGATATCTTACTTACTGAATCAATTTATACCGTATTATTTTCATGTAAAATCATCATCGAAATATAAAACAAACTGATCATCTGCCATAATTATGTACATTTAAGTAGGCTAGGCTAATGTTGACGTTCTTGAAATCAGCTGATTAAGGCCTACAACCTACGTATATAGTTAGGAGAATTATTTTCAGTCGATAAAAGAAACAGATAATGGAACGATAATTTTTGTTTTTGCAATAAATAAAACAAAATGTAAAATGTGTATGCTACAAAGATAAACAAAACAAAAAGTGAAATGGGTATACAAAGGACAAAGGTAAACTAACATATTGTATTGTAAATCTAAAATCCCTCAAAATCGCAAAACAGTTGTTACCAATTTTCATACAAGCGTAAGTGGTTGTTAACTGTAAGAGATGGTTATGGATTGTTACAAAAGCCATAATAAGCAGCTTGGTAATCCTGAGTGTATATGTGACGCTGTCCTGTAGCTTTGACCTGGACCATCAGCCTTATTGTTCATGCTCCTCTTTTTCGATTCCTAACATTGCATTAAGAAAGTAGACTAATATTATTTTTATATCTATATTTCCAAAATACAAATACATATGATAGGGAATATAATAACAATGGAGATGAAAATTTACGCATGATATAAACTTTTTTCCTAACATTTCATTGGAAATCTCATTGCAATTAACTCTCTCTCTCTCACTCGTTTCAATCAAGCGATTTTTCAAGATTACTGAACAATTTGTCTTCATCTAATTATAACTTTTCTATAGGATTTCTGCATTCTGTCTCTTATTTCAATCAAATAAATTTTCAATATTACTGAACAATATTTTTTTTATCTTTTTCAAACCTTTGCTACGAAATTTTTCCTTCTTAGAGTTTATATTTTTATTCTAAAATGAAGCCTACATCTAATGGGAAAAAGCTCATTACCTCCTCCGGAACATCAATATTGGCGACCTTGAATATGTCAGTAAGATTTGAAACTGCTCCGACTCCTGGTTTTAGAGCATCACCATGGAAAATTTTGAATAAATCTTCCATTTCTTACAGATTTTCGCTAAAATGATTAGGCGGCCTCTATAATACCTTTCTCTTTACATATGACATCCAGTCTCCCCATGTTCCATCTACATCAGCTGAGCCTAATGATGTATACCTTATTTCTAAATCTAAAAGCTACGATCCCTCCCAAATAACTTAAGGACTTTATTTCCTATCAGTGCTTCAGTTTCTATCTCTATCAAATTTTCTACTTGATCTTCCTCAGTCTCAGTCTCATTGTTAAAGGGCAGAAGGTGCTTCATGAGGACACGCAGAGATACATAACTCGGAATCTAGATCATTGGGAGCAACATTTGAGCTTTGAGATGGACCACTTACTTTTAAGCACTCTGTAGTGACACATGATGTAGCTTCATCAATACTACACACATCAAGACCCTGACACGTTAAGCTATTGTCTCTACCCATTATGAATAACCCTAGTCTATATTTAAATTCCAAAGGTGAAGGATGTTCATGACAATGACCAATTTGTCGTATGAAAGAAAAGATGTTCGTCTGTCTTGACAGAGCAGAATTGTCAACAAGCACCCCTAATCCATACAGTTCATGCAAAATGTTATACAGTCCTTTACTGATTTAGATGAAATAATAACGCCGTTCTGGAACGGAGACATTTTACCTTTCACTTTAGCATTACTAGCAAAATCAATCATTTAATCAAGTATTTCGACTTGACGTGGACTGTTCGAGAAAGCATCTCTGCCTTTCTTTACCATATCATATTTCACGCACAGGTTCATCAAGTCAGATCCCTTTTCATCGCTCTGGCATTTCGATTTGGTGAAAAAATAAACGCACATGCTTCAGTAACATGTGTGTGTGTGTATATATATATATATATATATATATATATATATATATATATATATATATATATATACATATATATATGTATATATATATATATATATATATATATATATATATATATATATATATATATATATATATATATATATATATATATATATATATATATATATATATATATATATATATATATATATATATATATATATAAACTTATAATCATACATACATTTTTCGTAGTTTATCCATATGATATTAGGACGTATTTCGTAGCAACCAAACCGTTTTAATATAATTCAAAGCTCAAGAAATAGTATTTAAGCACACGAAAACATTTTTGCAAAATTCTCTCTCTCTCTCCACCCGATCCTCAGAGACATTCTTCCGATCGTGGCTAAAGGTTTACTTGCATGAGAAATGTAATTGATATATTCATATAATCTCTTAATTTTCTAAGTGAGCCTATCATATACAGTTCGCTTTAGTTGACCAAATGCTACATGAAACAAACATATGCCTAGTAAACCAAGTTAAAGTGACGAGATATTAGTGATAGGCTTACCTGAAGCAACAGTAACATTATTATAAAGATTTTGTGTCGGTATGGCACCTTATTTTAGATTTCGGGCAGTCTTAGGGCAGTAATTGAGCAATCTGTGCCTAAGGTTTCTGGCAAAATCATTAGGTTGGTAATGTGACGAAGAAACTCGTGCAGTTTTGGCATTGATACCATCACTTCTTTTGCATATATCCACCACTTCTTGATAGTTCTGCATCTTTTGGGGAACGGCAAAATCTAATTTTTTCACTTTCATCAGTTATATTGGTCTTATAAGAATTGGAGCACCCATATATGGCACATATTATCATGATGAATCTGTCCTCGCAAATGAAAACATAAACATCTGCGAAAAAACGCGGGATATTCTCCGCCTATGTGTCGCCTGGCTGAACTCTCCAAGTCTCCAGGTGACGTTATGCGCATGAGCCTTTGAAAAAGGGACCTTTAGGTAACTCACCTTATCTTATTCCAACTCTGTTATTCATTCATTTTCATTATTATAAAATAATCAACAGTCCTTTTCCTCGTTATTCATATGACCATTCTGAGAGGCACAAAGCGGGACTCAATCTAGGCTCCATTATCTCAAAGAGGGACTCTTGTATGGGTCGTAGATTAATTTCCCCTTCCGAAGGACCTAATCAGTCGCCCAGGTGAGAGACACACAGAATGCCATTAACATATTCAATAGGGAAGAGAAGAGCATCCCACTGAATCCTATTAGAACGGGCTTCGTTGTCCTTAAGGGACGCCATGTCTTCTCTAAAGATGATAGGTAGATCGATCAATTTTTTTATAGTTATTATGTTAATTCCAAGCATCGAAATCGAGGTGAAATGATCAACTTATTTTTGTAATGAAATGATAAAAATATACCTCTTCCATTTCCGTAAACAGAGCCAAATTTTGTAATATATTTTAAGCCATTCCCATGAATATTCAGAAGTTTTAATTAATAAATTCCATGAATGATCACACTCATTTTGTAAGTATCTTGCTTGGAATCCAGTCGGTATGTCATCAACGAAACAATGAATTACCGCAGTGGTCCCACAACCAGCAAAAAATAGACATTCAAATAAAAGTTCCAAATGGCGAAGGAATCAGAAACTTCATTGGTCGTCTCAAATTTGATCAGTCAGTCGGTTTCTTTTCATCTCGAAAATCTGCAGAATTTCGTCCATTAATTTTAAGTTGAGTAAACAAGAGTCAAGCTGAAGAGGAACTTGAATGAACAAAATAGAAAGGTTGCAGTGGATCTCACTTTATTAAGGATAACCCAGGATGATCAATACCCTCCAGATTATATGAACTCAAGTGAGTAAATTGTATGTGTGTATGTATATATATATATATATATATATATATATATATATATATATATATATATATATATATATATATATATACGTATATGCAAGATCTCTTGCTAACTTCCAAGAAAATTATAATTAATTTGATGATGCAGTCAGAGAATTAGATTACAAAGTTCGGGAGGGATCTTCCGAGACATATAAACTGAAAACGAGAGATTTAAGTCTGAACTCTGAGAGAGTCTCGGTATCTTTCAAAAGATTCCTAAATCTAATTTTATCCATGAAAGTAGCTTATCACCTTTGAACTGGACGCCTGTTGTCAGGTACTAATATGACTACATGATGGCCTGTTCTGATACTCTTGAATGGAATCATATGCCTTCCAAAAAAACTTAATATAATTCAGGTGGACGCTAATAAGGCTAAGTCAGTCATCGCTTTGATTCATTACAGGATCAGCAAGCAGCCTGCCGCTTGTAATTTCCCTTAAATCATTATTCCCACAAGTATTCAGAATTCATATACAGATGCTATTCAATTGCCTTCTTTGCCGTTCAAGTAAAATATGTAACCGGATTTGTCTAAGATTAAAGAAGTACAAAAAAAAAAAAAAGCTGTCTGAAGCATTCGACGAAGCGAGACTCACACCTGCTAAGTGACACAGAGAGACTGAATTGACAGTCCTCATCGTTGCATTTGTTCCTTTGTATCGCTGTGCAAGAGGTTTCACGACTCTGATCTGCCAAAAGCAAAATGTTTCTGAAGCTTCGAAGCTTAAACTGTCTAGAATTTTTGAAGCTTAAAGTTTGTGTGGCTTCACCACACATGGCTGAACAATATGACAACATACCGTTATAGAAACCATTATCAAAACGAATTTCATTTCCAGTAACCTCATGCTCTGGCGTGATATAAAAATAGATGACGTTTTCACTGCGTGAAAATATTAAAATTTCAACCAACTTCAGTTTGATTTCCAATATCTCAGTCTTGGCGTTAATCAAGGTATTTATTGGGATTGATTTCTGATGCTTGATTTCCCTGTCAAACTTTCACACAACCAGTTCTTTGTGGAAAGTGTTTAATCAAAAGAAATAGACGAAATTCTAAATGAGTATGTAAGAACTAATGATCCCGTGTCAGGAAGAGGATATTGCACAATTGTTACTGTGTCATCATTCAGTTACAGTCCATTATTGCAAACGAAGGAAACGGGTCTGCATGAACATGCAAATTGAATCAGGATCGCATCAAGCAGTCTCTGTGAATTTCGTATTATAATTGATTTTTTCATCAAAACGGAAAAATTAAGGATCTAAATACCATATCCGTCCCCGCCTCCGACCTCCCTCCGCCCCACACCTTTTTTTTTAATTACATGCTGTCGTTCATTGTATACTGAAAACGAAGGAATCCGTAGAAAAAGGGTCTGAAAACCCCGGTCAGTATACTGCAGATACACCAGCCATGCGATCATTTTGCTACCGAGCATGAATCAGAGTCCCGATATTTCTTGATGTGCAGAATACGACTTCAAAGCCCCTTGAAGCTTTTGACTTCCCTTCTGGTATCAGTCTCTTCATAGGTCTGCGCTGATGAACTTCGAAGACAGATTCCCTCCACTCCACAAGGCATTCCCACCGCGTCTCGTCGCCGGGGACGCTGGATTAACATAACAGATGGAGTCGAAGTGCACAAAGGTCAAGGGAGACTGAACCCTGAAGATACTTGGCTTCCATCCCCGATAAAGCCGCAAAGGATCTATTCTGAGTGCCATATTACACACGAAGAAAGAAATATTGAATGAAGTGAAGAGGTCAACACAAGCAAGTACAAAATGCAAATTCTGAAAGATTCGTCTCAGACCATTTTTGATACTTGCTCTTTTAAGTATAATTTGGTGAAGAATTATTGCGATGACTTGAACTAATTTGTTGTTGTTACCTTGCAGAGTTGATACATTTAAAAGGACAGCGCAGACTTGTATAATTCCGCTGAGGGGCGTTGACAAGCGCTTCATTCCGTCAGGTACTGAAGCTTAAGTGTCTAATCACTCAAGGAAATTGCCACAATAAATTCTAGTAACCGTATTAAATAGCGATTAATATAGTCACGTGACGCTGATAACTGTTGCTATTATCATTTAACTCGTTTCCAAAGATAACAAACCCCCCTCCTTCTCTCTCTCTCTCTCTCTCTCTGGTCATACAAGTGGGACGTCCAGTGCGGCTTCCTAAAACCTTGGAGGTGTCTTCTTGTTTTCAGAGAGAGAGAGAGAGAGAGAGAGAGAGAGAGAGAGAGAGAGCGAGATAAAAGGAAACTGAAATACCATCAAGCAATTCTTCCTGCTTCTTAGTCACTTTATCCGATACAAAATGATGCCATCATCTCCATTGGTGACCAAACCTTCTCTTCCATGAATAATCCTTACCAGCAAAACGAAATGGTAAACGAAATGAATGTTAGACTTTACCCTGTACTCTAATTCAGAAATCAGGTGAAGTAATAGTTTTTCTCGATTTGATCAATGCTCATACAAACACAAAAATACATGTGTGTGCACATGAAATATATACATATATATAATATATATATATATATATATATATATATTATATATATATATAGATATATATATAATACAATATATATATATATATATATATATATATATATATATATATATATATATATATATATATTTATATATATATATATATTATATATATATTATATTATATATATATATCTATATATATATATACATGAACAAAATACCCAAGTATATTAAGTTATATTAAGCCCAAGTGAATCTTACATCATTCTGTTCTCTCTCTCTCTCTCTCTCTCTCTCTCTCTCTCTCTCTCGTTATACAAGGACAATGAAACTTCCCACATTTCCAGACTGAGAAACTACAATACGTGTTAAACGGCATCCAGACGGCCATACTGTTCACTGAAGTTTGTTTGGAGAGGGTCTTCTTCAGAGATATTATCATCATAATTGCATTGTTATTATTGCAGCAAATGGAAGCCTCTATAAACTAAAGGCAAGATTAAATGCAGATGCGTAAGGATAAAATTAGACGTTCATACGGGAAGCAAATATAATAAACGAAATACCGAGACGGAATTAGCCTCGGGAAAGTTAGGGAGAGATGAATCCCGGTTGGCAGGGGTTCGGCATCAGCTCTTTCATGGGAGAAGTAGATTAATAATCAAAAGCCTCACAGATTTACAATGGAAATATTACGGGTCTTCCGCTGATGCTATCTCCAAATCAGGAGAATAATAACACACACACATACACTATATATATATATATATATATATTATAATATATATATATATATATATATATATATATATATATATGTGTGTGTGTGTGTGTGTGTGTGTGTGTGTGAGTGTGTGTGTGTGTGTGTGTGTCTGTGTAACATATATACACATATATTTATATATATTAGATATATAATGTATACATACAAATGCATGCAAGTCAAATTTCGTGTTCAGCCACATACAGACATTCATGCAGGATGTAGTTAATGGATGAATATTATATCTATCCCCGAGAACTGAATGAAGTTTTGATCTTTAATCATTATAGTTTCCCTGGACCTTTACTTCACTAGATATTGCAATATCTTATTAAATTTGATGAAATTAGTTTAAAAGTCAATACTGAAACAGAAATAGCTTTGTAAAAATCTTATTAACTGCTCATAACATCATGTTAATCTGCTATTCATATTTTATCTTGCTGAAAACGACAGCTCCCTCAGTTCATGTGAATTGGCATTTCTTTTGACGTGTCTGACCTGACGCTGGAAGATTAATTCAATTCCAGCGTCTGAAGAATTGCTAATTCACAACGAACTGAGGGAGGAGCTGTTCTTTCCAGCGAGAAGGATGTCAGTATCAGATTCGTGGCGCTGCCCAAACACACGTCTCTCCGCTCATTGTAATGCATAAGAGGACCAAGTCGTCCTTCAAGAAGTGGAAGGGCACTGACGCCTCTTCAAAGACACGAACCCTTTGCAAAGGCATGAACGCCAAGGCCCTTTGCTCACGCAATTATCTTCAGGATTATATTAATCTCCATCATCAACACCAGATTCTTTGGAAATTGAATTTCAAGTCTGTGGCCCCTTTGGTGGGCTTCTTCCATATATATAGATGGGTAACATATACTTGATATGTAGGTGCATCTACCAACCTGTCGAGGAAAGATTCCAGAAACTGGATTTTGGCAAAGAAGGCGATCGATGAAATGTATTTCCAGTGCGAGTGTGAGGTTTGCATGTCAATAGATACTGTTGTTTTTCTTCAGGAAATGTTGGGAACGCATATTTCATCCTCCCCACCCCCCACCTCCAAATAACCGAAGCAATAGCTGTTCTACCAGTTTTATATTCAAGGGAAAATTCCTATCATCGAATATGTATTACGATAAATCTAGGCTCATTAAGCTAATTTTCATTACCTTTCAGCCGCCGTAGAAATAGTACATATGGCAGCATCATGCAATGGAATGCGAAGAAAGTCCTCCAAGAGTACTGTATCAGCTGAATAAAACATGAAGGGCAATTTAGAAAAGGGCATAAATTACGGACGAAGAAAATGATTGAAAGAAAGGCTGGTGGCCGTCAGCAATTACCTAAAAATAAAGAGACAAACTTGTTTTATAGATTTGCCAGTACATGAATGAATACCAAACGGAATAGTTTCGGAAATTGACTTCATAATAATTCCATCGTTACAGCACGCTTCCACGGGAGAGTTGAGAAGAGGCAAAATCTTGAAAGGAAATCTGCAATTTACAGAAAGAGTTCATTTACCAATTGAAAATTATATCACACAGAGGGGTTTTTTTTTTTTTTTTTTTTTTGAAGAAGAGTCAGAAATGTAAAATATGTGAGTGACTAGTGGGCATATTTTTCGATATTTGAAGATTCATTTTGAAATAAATTAGTCTTAGACGGTTGGAGTTCCCCAACCAAAGATGCAGACTGGAAGGACCGAAGAAAGGATACTGAATCTTCAAAACATTAAATGATGAATATTGTGGTAGGAGGAAAAGCATAACTACTTCATGAGCGAAGAGAACAACGCGCGTTTTTTTTATTTTTTTTTTTTTCTGTAATTCGAGGTAATTGATGCCCATCGACAGCAGGTAACTGCATCAATCCATCAGTTAAAAGCTTCGCGTTCCTTGAGGCACAACTAATGAGATGTTGGGAATAAAGTTAATAGAGTTGACCTCCCCCTGCACATAAAGAAAGAGATCATAAATATATTTTAACAGTAAAAGAATATGTAAAGTCGCCCCAAAATAAATGCTCATTTGTGAGACTCAATCCCAGTACTTAATTATGTCATTTTAATTGAATGAAGACGAGCATCTCAGAAAGGTCTTCAGGAGGCACCAAATGGAATAACGAAAACTGAGATAGGAAGAATGGTGAACACACTGCCTTGCGAAAACATCACGTTGAGAACCATAGACAATAAACGAAAAAGGTTGGAGCAATATTAAATACAATGTTATTTTCCGGAATCCGGATAATGTTGTACTAGATCCTATATTTATCTTCCACAATTTTCTTCATAATCTTTCCCTTAGAAAATGTTCCAGAGGTTTTAGCATCAATGTATAGATGTTGACGTTCGTACTGAAAAAGAAAAATCTAAAAAAACTTCAATCTTCGTAGTTTTTGTCAAATGGAGAAAAGTGAGTTATTTGTGTTAGACAAGCAAATCCCTTTATAAAAATTACCCTTACTCAAATTTCATTACGTGAATAACCTTTCTATGCGTAACGGGTTGTAATTCAGGACCTGCTTTATTCCCATAACCTTATCCGTCCCAAATAGGAAAATGATAAAAAGATACAGACACCTCTTAGTAAAGAAGGTCAGCTTACACAGAAGTGACTTGGAAAATTTAAAGATGTCATTGTTTTAACTTGTTCCCTAAGATACGAGGAATTAACTGCAGTTCTTAATACAGAGAAGGAGACTCTTTTTCATCAGGTCATTGAGCAACAAAGTAGAAAGAGACTGAAATACGATGATTTCAGTAAATGGCATCCCTTAGAAACGCTAAGGAAGGATATTCTAAAAACTGAGCGTTCAGAGTAGTAAACCCTAACCTACAAAAGCTTTTGCAACCATCTGTAATAATACGAAATCCATATTAAACCGTAAACTCATTTTGCCGAGCATCTCATTAACGAAGAAGATCCCTTTACCATCCCCGGTATAGAAGAAGTCATTTCGGCTGACATCTGAATTCGTTTCTTAAGAAAGCCCTTTCAGAAATTTCTCCCGGTTACTTTCGAACAAAGGTCTGAACCACGTTCTCCGCGGAGATTTTGAAGGCGTTCTGATCAGTTCTTTGAACTGCTTCTCCTGCTGTCATTCGTGGACTGGACTCCTCTTCATCCTTTCGCCTCGGTTGTTATTTCTGTATAAAACCAAGTCAGTCGGGTCTTGTGAATTTTGCATGAAATGTTCGTTTCCCTTCGAGACTTCATTTTTGTGCCCGAATTTGGCGACCTTTAACTCATATTCAACCTAATTTTCACTTACGAAACTTCAGATCAATCTTGTTACTTACATTTATTATTAAAAACTTATCATACCTTAAGAAAGTCCTCTACCTGCAACAGCTTCTGTCTACCTGCTGTTTGGCCAATTTCAATTCCTGCTTCTGATGCTTAGCAAGATTCTTTTGTTTATCTGTTCAAACTATCATCGTACTACTTCGACTTCCTCTATCACTTGAATATTCAAACACTACTCAACTTTAAAAACTCAGGCACCACGGATCAAGATTTAGTATTCGATCTCGCCAAAGGGAGCCGTCTTTTGATCACACTGAAGTTTGGTCATCTTTACAAGGAGGCTTTTTAGATGTGTCAGTTGCTTCTTGAAACCCGTAAGATATTTATCAGCCGTAAACGTTTTCTCAGGGAAACTTCTCCCACATAATTGTATAGCTCTTACTCCTTTCTATGTGTTGCCATTGATGGAGCGATATATAACTCTGTCCCCTCCTCTGTGGCTATTCTCTTTTATTCTCTCCTGTAACTACTGGTTGGTGGGACCCGGTACTGGGCGGTGAGGCCGGATGCCACGACCCCAGGCAACGTGACTGTACTCTAAAGTAACAGTTACCTAACACCAGTGTTTTTTTCCCCAAGCTAACGCTCGAACTTATTGTTTCCTTTTCTTGTTATTTCCTATGTTGTTGTACCTGCCCTACTTGAAAGAGCAAGAATTCACAATTCAGTGTTTACCATAAACTACCAACCGAGCAGTAGTTTTCCCGGATGTAATTTTCACCCATATCTTACCATATTCAGCAACGATTTGAAAATGGCTTAGTCTTGTTAGTTAGGTATTCACTGAGTAGGGAAAAACCCTCTCTCCTTCACCCCTGTTTAAGCCCTAATGCTAATAAATGGGTCCGTCAGCTGTTAAGCACTTATGTGGGATTCCGCACCGGTAAAAAGTGCTTACAGACAGCAGACAGACAGACCAAAATACTGTTTTTTGAAGTAATATACTACATAGTCTGTTCCCGTTTTTTGCTCATGATTCACAAACACCACCACACTTCCCCTTACTCTCTTCAGGGGGCTAGTGCCGTCGGTGCACCTCACGTGGTGACCTATAGGCATGACTAGAGGGTGTCTGCACCTACACTTGAGCCGTTTGCTTTAATTCATGTCCGCTCCATTGCTTCAGTCTTGCCGTCCAACTTCTCTTTTACTTCGTGGTGCAATGGGGGCTGGGGGTCGAGGTTCCCCCCAGTTCCACCTCTACATCCTTGTTCTACTTCTTAATGCTCTGGACCGTCTCACCGTGCTGCCCAAACAGTCCTCCTCACTTATGACACTGCCTCCGAACGCAAATTGCATAAAATCAATCAAACACACCCGGACCTCAGGCGTCTTTCTTCCCTTCAGATCTCTCTCTCGCAATTTTTAAAGTATTATCTTGGGTTAAGTCGTTTTCTTGGCAAAATTACAGGAGCTACTCTGTGACCTCGTCTGAACATGTGTGAATCAGAGAGAGTGAGTCTCTCCTTCCCTGGGGAACCGCGTCCTACTTGTCAGGTAAAACAGCGGTCCCATTTACCCTGGGAATAACATCCCTTGTCTTGGAGATACACAGCTTGGAAACTTTCTCCCTCTCCACGAAACTTGGAAAGTGTAGCATTTCTATCATTTATCCTTATTGTCTTTGACAGAATATTGTACTGTATCGTCTTTCTACGTTCAGTTCCATTCCTTCCTCTACTTTTCTTCCCATTTCTTGTTTTCATTACCACCTGGCTGGATTTGGGCATTATGCAATTGGTTGCACTAAAAACCATTATGCTATAAACACTTTCCATATTGTATGTCATTCAAACTTACACTAGTGGGCTCTACAGACTATTACTCTCTTAACTATGCTGCGCCGGAGGTTTCCTTCATTTCTTGATAAACTGTTGCCATTTGAAGTTTTCAGTCGTCTGTAGTCTCATAAGTAAATGAATAATGTTAATCTTATAGCTGTTTTCTCTTCTCTATCGGCATTCTTACCGAGACATTTTTACTTCTCATCCAACGTCTCAGGAAATTTCCATATATTCCCAAAGCTTCGTCTCAAAATTTGCTTCTCCACATCATCATATTTAGATAACTCCTGCTTTGTGTCTTCACACTATTTCCTGTCATTTCCCTCAGCAGTATTCGTGCATTACATCTACTCAACGAAACTACATTAAATTTGTGCAAAAGAGCCTCAACTTAATTTATAACTTTTCGGAAAATTACACTCACTTTTATAGTAGCCATTTAATGAACAAAGATACCTCAGCATAACTTTCAATTTATTTTCACCTGCTCCCACATCACTATGCAAGTCGTTTTCTTACCTCTTGTTGTTCAACGTATACTTGTTCCGATTAGTCGAACGGGAACCGAGGGGTATCTAAACTTTACATTTAAAAAAGAAAAGAAAAAAATATAGTTGCTGAAATAGGCTGAAGGACGAGGGGAGGCAGGACTAGAAAATAGAAAAATAAAGCCTATGAGAGACGTTTTCCTACCAACTGTGACCTACAGAAAAAAAAAAAAAAAAACACTGGAAAGTGGTTGTACGACTCCTGAACTTCATGTGAAAAAAAAAAAAGTTTTGCTTTTTTTAACATAGTATTTGGTCTCAGGAGTTTTGAGCCTAATTGCTATATGTTAAATAATACGTAATACATATATATGTATAGCGATGATACACTCCCCCCCCCCAAACACCCACACGCATACACACACACACACACACACACACACACACACACATATATATAATATATATATATATATATATATATATATATATATATATACGTATATATATATATATATATATATATATATATATATATATATATATCGTGTGTGTATATATATATATATATATATATATATATATATATATATATATATATATATATATATATATATATATATATATATATATATATATATACACACACACACACACGAAGACCATAGGCAGATGGAAAGGCACACGAACCATTAACTCCATTTATTATTGGCCGACGGCTGTTTCGCAATAATCCATTGCATCTTCAAGGCTGCAAATGGCACCCATAATTTTGTTTGATAAAACGAACGTCACTACATAGATTTATAAAAATTATATAAAAAATATTTTTCTTAAATGGCTTTTTTAAAACAAACCTACCCAGTACATGGCTAAAAAGTGACTAAACACAAAAAAAGTAAAACTAGCAGCATTGTAGTAGCTTTTTTGTGAATTTTAAATGTATGTTGGTTATTAGAATGAGTCTTTATTATGTTTTTATGTTTATTAATCCTTTTTAAAGCCGTGAGGTTGGGGATGGACCCCGAAACGTCGCTCAATAAAGCCTTGTTAAATTACCAGAACACTTCTTCCTTGCTTCCTTGAGAATATATCTCGAATGACTGCTGCTCTTTTCCTGTTATATAAATATCATATATATATATATATATATATATATATATATAATATATATATATATATATATATATATATATATATACATAAGCATCGCTCCTAATTCACATGGATTTTTACTTGCAACTACTGCACGTACACATTTCTATGAGATACACCGTCGTTCCCTTTGGAGATAGGCTCATATTTAATGAGAATGGATGTTCACTGGGTCTTAGAAGGAAGAAGAGGGAATGGAAGGAATAGAACAGGAAGGACAAATGATTATGCAAGTCTTGATGGGAAGGAGCCAATATCAAATCTGCAAGAGTGAAACGAACCTCAGCTGTAAAAGTCCGTGAATAGGAAACAGGGGTTAGTACAGGTGGGGGGAGGGGCTTTGAAAGTGAACGGTCTTTCCCGAATGACCAGGGACACTAAGATGCTTGGGACGTCTCCTGTGAGAATGGCTGCCATAAAAACCAAGTCGAGAAGATCTGATGTTTCTGAATAAATATTTGCCGATATTGAGAGCCGATTCAATACTTGAAAGCGAGATCCAGTTTGGACACTGAGTCGTCTATCAACTCTTTTCATTCAAGTATTCATGTGAATGAAAAAGGAGAAACAGAAGAAAGTTCACTGAAGACACTGAAGCCGTCAATAAGATCATCACATCAGTTTTACAATTTGACGCACCGACGGATATTACAGAAAGAATGATAAAAGGTTAATATATCGATAAAAACTATTTCGAATTATTGGAAACTGATAATAAAAAATAATACCGATTTATTAGCAGTCAATTACACGAAAAACACATATAAGCAGCTTGTTACTGTCGAGTCAGTCTTGATGTTCCTGGATATAGTATATCCTATATTGGGATTTTATTTTTGCTAAAAATTTTATTTATGATACTCTCTTCTTAACCGCGAGAAGATGAAGGACGAAGTGAATAAATTCGACCAGAGGAACGCCGGTTAGTCTACACAGAGAGAAAAATGGGGGAGACAATGAATCGGTTGCTAAAGTTTATGAAAATATAATTTTCATAAACTTTGGGGAAACATGGACTTTTCATATATGTATATTATTTTTAAGCTTCTCGGAGGCAATGAATTTTGGATCCAAAGCAACTCAGAAATCAGTCTAGCAATTTTTCCCTTCTCTACTCTACACATGAAGACAATGCACACACCGATATGGATGTGAAACTTGCAATCTTTTGCAACATTAGGACGTTTCCCTTAAAAGAAGACGGCCTAAGCAAACAACAAACAAAGGGTGCAGTCATAGTTACTCTTCAACTACTTTGTCCTATAACGCTTTTACGACTTACGCACACACACACACACGCACACACACACACACATATATATATATATATATATATATATATATATATATATATATATATATATATATATATATATATATATAGCGAGTACCACAGAAACATGACACACAGGTCAGTACTAACCCATGTATATATATATATATATATATATATATATATATATATATATACTATATATATATATATATATATATATGCAAATACCAAAGGAAAATGTCAGGCAGAAGGCCATTATAAAGCATTTTATATATATATATATATATATATATATATATATATATATATATATATGTGTGTGTGTGTGTGTGTGTGTGTGTGTGTAGTAAGTGTATGTATATATATATATATATATATATATATATATATATATATATATATATATATATATATATATATATATACATATGATGTATATATATACGTGTGTCTAATTATGCATGCAATTATAAGTACGTCAATGGGAACCACGTATTTATTATAAGGGAAACTGTAAGCTCCAGAACACCATCACATATAATGAACTGGAAATGTTTCTTTTAAACGGTTCAACTTCACGTTTTTTACCTGATCAGTGGTTTTTGTTTTTGTTCTTTGAAATTGGCTGGTGGGTACCTTTTCAGAATGTTCTTTTTTTCTATATCAAGCATGTTCAAATACCCTTCACTTCTGGGCTTATCAAATTTCTACACAAATATTTTTCGCAAATATTTTCACGTGAAATTCATAGTTATTCTGTTCCATATTTCAAGTGAATCTAAAATAGAAGCGGTATCCAAAAGACGGAGATACACATTCATATTTTTTTCGAGAACAGAAACCTACCCTTGATTGAACAGTAAAGCCGAGTCACTGTTACTAGTAATGAAAAAAAATCACTCATATACATTCCTTAATGATATTTTAACTATGATCTTGGAGGTGCGAATCGGTCTCTTCATAACCGAATTCGCTTTGTAGCCGGAATCTTTTTCTTTAACGAGATATTGTGTTCCGCTTTGGTGAAAAAATTAAGATTAGATATGCTTGGAGGAATATATATGATTGGTAAAGATAATCATGTGTGCAATATATCCTCAGCTCTTTCTGCGCACCCTGAATATCTACCTCCTTGATAATCGTGGTAACAGAGCTACTTGCAATCTGTTTATGTAAACTAAATATTATATTCGTATAAATTCCCGACATAAAAATAGTAATGCCTGTCCAAGTATCAGTTACCAAATCTTTTGCTTTAGTTTTATATCCAGGCAAATCCTGCCTTTCAAGACTCTACAGGAATGTACTTAACTTGAGTGCAAACGGGTTCTTTAAAGAAACTGATCAGAATACATAGGATACTGAGAGGTTCCTGGGTGATTAGAGCAAAGTTGTCCTAATTTCTACGGTTTGCAATTAACAGATTTGTATTTAAAGTTTCGTATTCAGTTTTCATTGTAATTTTTTAGACTTTTGAGGCTTACAACGATTTTTTAAAACATGAATGTAATAAATTCTGCAAAGTTGTTGGTTTCCAGAGCCAACGACCACTGGTGTTGGGAAGCCAGTTTATACATAAAAGTAATTAACCTCTCATATATTAGGCTTCCTTAATCGACTACACAGTCTGGCGCTTTTAATGATCATTATTTTTCGCTGTAAAACTTAATGGATTAAAACGGTTCCCGAGAGTGTTTGATTTTAAATCTTATTATCCTTTCACCCTGACGGTCCTGAATTTGCAATGTATTAGACAGTTTCATCAGCGTCGATTGAGTCCCGAGAACATTTCCGGAAACTTTCTCTAACGAAGAGGCCTCCGTCCTGTTCGAAATCCCTCATTCCGTTTGAGTCTCCTCCTTTTATGGGCTTTTTTCTTCCTTTATCGAAATATGAAATTCATTTACTCTGTGTACTCAATTGTTAAAGCGAGAGATATTGTAAATTAAAAGCTGAAGTTTAATTCTATTTGAATCTCATTGGATTATTTTCCGTGTCCTTTTATATATATATTTTTTTCTTTTACGAATACTGCTTTTAATTTATTGCTCTCTACGCAATCATTTAGAGAATACATATAAAATAGAAATAATCTCAGGTAATGAACTAAAAATTTACCAGATAGTTTACTGGCTTGAATATTAAGTGTGAATTTTTTCATTCGATGTTTATTGTGGAAACCCTTAAGCGTTCTGTGGAAATAATGAAATGAGGGTAAACGTACCCTAAGCGTTCTCGTACCATTTCCAAATAGCAAAAGAAACTGGGGACGAAGTTCACACGTATATTCTGCAGTTTTTAACTCATTTTAAACTTATTATTAACCAACACAACTTTGATATTCAAGGTTATTCGAAAGATTTTGCTGAGCTTTGTAAAAGTTTTCCACTCTCAGAGCGTTTCTAGCACAAAAGTCAGTATGATTTATATAACCAGTGTAACCATATATTGCATCCCCTCCCCCTCCCCTCACACAGTACGGTGACGACAGCCCCGGGGAAATATCAACAATCACCCCAACTACCCAACTCCCCCTCAGTCACCCCAGGAAGTATTGTCTAGTTCCACGTTCTTTAATTATAAGAGGCGTCTGTGTTACCTTCAGTCTCTGTCTGTTCTGTTCTGTGTGGCTATGTTGGAAGACAGCATAACCATTTATCAATAAAAACAGAGTAGGCCTAATGAGGAGAACAAAATGCTCTGCACACTCACCATCCTGTGCAGCTGCTGAAGGCTTCCTCGATGGGCCAACTACCTCATTATTACCATCACCATCATTAACAGCCCTGTCACCTCCACTTTCACCATCGTCATCATGCGCCGTGAACAGTCAGGGCCGTCAACATTTTTATCGTCACTATAACTTCATGTCACTTGGCCTAGCTGAGTGTGTCACAGAAAAGACCCAGTCAAAAAACCACAATTATTGCCACTTCCCGGAGGCCCTCATTGCGAAGAGACAATTGTCGCAGTAATCACAACAGTTAGCGTCGTATTAATACCAGAAAAAAAAGCATTTAAAAGAGTAATCTTTACGAACTTGTAATGGACGCCACTACTGAACTGAATAGGACTGAAAGCAGGACTCTACAAACTGACCACAAGACAGACGCACCGACGATCAGCAATCAGAGAACGTCCTGATCCTGCGCTCCGTTTTCATTGGCTGATTCCAACTCGCTCAACCCTAACGCGGATGTACTATGTGGTTTTCAAATATTTTCTTTTCAGTGCCGTGGTATTTACCACCTCATTCCTTGGGGGTGTTGTGCCGTCAGTGCACCTCCCGTGGTGCACTTTGGGCATTACTATAGGGTTTTTGCAACTCATTACTTTATGGATTGCTTTTATTGCGGTCCAACCATCTAGACTCCCTCTTTTATGGTCTTGAGCGCTAATTCTTCAAATGTGCCCCATTGCCTGGCCTAAATTTCTTAAAATCAAATACTAGTCCCATGGTATAGAGGAAGAGTTGGAATATCATTCATGAAACCATATTAGTGGGAAGGATTCAAGCCCACACGTTCATCTGTTCCCCACCTCTCTCTCTCTCTCTCTCGTCTCTCTCTCTCTCTCTTCTTCCATTATTTTCCCTGTAATTCCGAAAAAAAAAATATAATTTTCCTAAAGCCTTGTTTGTGTAACACACACAATAGCCACACTCAAAGCAAGAAAGAGTTATTGATATTTGTGCTCTCTTGTGCATCTACTACTTCTTTGGAAGTTTCCCTTCAGTTACTCTTTTCTCTTCGAATGCATTTAGGCTCCGTTGGATAAACAGTTCCTTGCATCAATACGTCCCACCTCCCACACCCCCCCTTCCTACCTAAATAACTCTGGTTGAACAAGTAGTCTTGAACAGAGCCAAAGTATGTCTAGCTCTGAATGATTCTGAGGTAAGCAGTGTGGCTAAGGTATAGCTCTGCTCTACGAAAAAATATCTCTTTCGGTGGCCTTCATTAGATGCTGTATGGATAACTGTATTGTCCGCGCATTATTTATTTGTTTTTGTAGCATAAAGGAACCTGAACCAGAAGAAGAAGAGATTAAATGCACTAAAGTCATTTTAAATAAATGTAGATATTCAGATATCAAATATTCATCGTTCATGCTCGGAAATCATATAACATGGAAGCATTTCACGAGGTTCTTTCATCGGACTCAGAACAGGTAATTACAAACATGTCAAACATCTTTCTTCTGTTAGGGAAGAATGTTTTACTGTAAACTTTATGGGTTACCCTTGAGTCGATAGATTTATTATTATTATTATTATTATTATTATTATTATTATTATTATTATTATTATTATTATTATTCTGAAATAACAGTTAATTTATGAATAACCTTCGCAGAACAAAATTGCCATACTGAAGATGGGAAATGAGATGCATTTTGTTAGAGGAAAACTAAAATAAATATAGGAATAATCAAATATCAAATGTTAGCCCCTCCACCCCCACCCCCCAATAAAAGGGTTGTGAGAAAATCAGAAAAAAAAATAGCTCAAAGACTTCCCTTCACATCAGCATTCATGACGCTGCCTAGAGGACTTTCCCAAAATGCCAACGGTGCAGGATTATGACGCAGCAGCAGAACTACCAGATTTCAACGAGCGACCTTCGAAGCTTTTCAGTGGATCCAAATTGCACCTGCTGTGTCAGTTATTGCTGTGTTTATTCTGAATACAGATGAGCATTTACAGACAGTAGCCAATATATACATTAACCCGCGGATTACGGAGGGAATCCACCATGAAAAGCAAACATTCTCCTTCCATTATTCTACCGGAAATACCAGACCCTTAACCTACACATGATAGTTTTCCGTTTCCCTGAGATACAGTAGAAGCTGAGATTTAATAAGTTACTTCTCTATTCTGTGCTGACAGACTGAATGAGTAATTCCTATATTCTGTACTGATACGACCTTGTGCTGTCGCTCGTAGCACACCGATTGAAAGAATGATAAACCGACGTCTCATTCATTTGTCAGTTTGTCTGCAAATAATTTATGCCTTCGCAAACAAATGACATCAACTGTCCACGGATGTTAGCTCCCAGCAGCGTGTCTACATAACGGTATATTTTTTAATTTAATGTGAATTAGCGAGTTTCCCTACACCTGCTCTTCATGTAATTTTCTTCTCATTTCCCATCTTATTCTCCTGTTTTTTTTAGCCTTCCTTTGTACTCCATGTTGCCCTGGTCACTCCATTCTCAACCCTAATTCCTTTTTATTCCACTCCCTTCCCACAAACTACGTTTCCTTATTTCTTATCACACTCAATTGTCTTCCTAACACGAGAGCCAGATTCTGAACACAAACAACAATAATAATTTCCGCTCTATACGCGATGGCAGGTGATGAAGGAGACTGAGAATGATCGGCCCCTTCAATGAGTGAGTAGTAGACGGGGAAGATAACTGCAGGATTCTGTTTGAGAAATGGAAGACAGGTGGCGGAGGAGCTTGAGGGGAAAGACGGAAATTATATTAGACAAGGAAATAATTGACTGAAGGATTATATAGAACCCCGACTCTCTCTTTCGTACAAGTAACATATTTCCGTCCGAAAAGGTTGTTAGGAAGTCTGTGATTAAGTGTGCATTTGAAATCGGTAGTTACAAGTCTGCACTATGACAGTTTGCAAATCGAAAATTATCTTATCATCAGATTCTTAAGGCATTCTTTCTTCATATAAGTACTGAACTTTGCAAATTCCGAATTATTTTTGAAAGCTCAAATGAGCCTTCTAATTAAAATAAAACAAATAGATGTTGTTTATAAAAGTGATTTTTATCTGTAATGCAATACAAATAGTGTATTAATTGGGAATGCTATGTTTAATGAGTAAACAAAGTAATGATTTAAACTTATAGTTAGCAAAAGTTACGAGACAGCGTAAATACCGAGGTAATTAACAAACGGACTCCATCAGAATAAATGACCTGGTAATTGAATTAGTAAACAGGCCGTTGCTGAGCAGATGAACAAATATTAAAAAGGCAGAAATCCCTCCTGTAGGTATGGAAATAATATTAAATGTTCCCTGTTCATCGCGTGTAATATTTCTAGCTTTTCAAGGAAACACCTTAGGCTATAGGCTCTCTCTCTCTCTCTCTCTCTCTCTCTCTCTGTATATATAATATATATATAATATATATATAGTATATATTATATATATATATATATATATATATATATATATATATATATATATGAAACACTGTTATGAAAATTTAAACAAAATATTTATTTTTAAACTCAAAAATATACTATATATACTTGAAAACAAGACAAATTTAACTAATTCTTGAATTAAAATATCAAACAAAATCAAATAAAAAAATCAATTTAAAAATAAATTAAATTAATCAAGCAAAATTTAAGCAGTTAAGAAATACTTTATATTTGAAAAGAAATCTAAGTTATACAAATTAAAATTAATTCACAACTGGTAGTGTGTAATTGAATCAAGTACGGAACACTAAATCATTAAGAAATACTTAAATTAATGAAACAAAATTTGAATGAAAAACCATAAAACCTCAAACATGTGTAAATGTATAAAAATTTGCCAAAATGAGAAATTTAAAAGAGCTAAAGAAATAGTTAAAATGAAAACAAAAGTACAAAATGAAAAACATGTGAAATATATCAATGGTATATTTCTAAGTGACGACTTAAATTGTAAAAATATTGCATTACTTTTCGGCAGAATTGTTACCAAAAGCTACCTTTCACAATATCTGCAGCTGTTTTCATAGAACACACTTTATAGGCCTGTTACAGAACACCCAAATAACTGATGTCACGAGACATACACAATTAAAACCTTGGCATAGATTTCACAAATGTAATCCCATAAGGAGTATATCAAACACTAAGAGTGACAAAGTATAAAATCTTTCGTTACTTTACAAGTTAAAAATCCCTCTATCGAGAGAGAGAGAGAGAGAGAGAGAGAGAGAGAGAGAGAGAGAGAGAGCAAAACTTCCTGAAAATGCTTAACAAGATCTTATGCAGAATCATTTTGGGATACAACAATGACGTAATCGATCGAGGCACATTCAAAAATGGTTGATGCAACATTATGAAACATTGCGCAATTGACATGTGCCTTGGACATATGGCAAAAGCGAAGCCAACCTTACGCGTTCAGTACAAACCCGTGCAGGTGGCCACAAGTCTAGCATAAAAAAAAATTAAAATAAACGTGCAAGGTTTTTATTTAGTTGATGACGGACTCTCAAAACAAAATAAAGAACTAGAGTCTTAATGCATAAGAGACCACGGGAAAAACGCAAATATAATATCAATTACAAGGACTTTAAAATAACATGCATCTTTCACCCACACATGCAATAAACAAAGTGGAAACTCATGAATGAACCAACCAAGCACCGGTCTATTCTCTCTCTCTCTCTCTCTCTCTCTCTCTCTCTCTCTCTCTTCTTCCTGCCATCAAATAAATTTTCTAAAGTTGGCGAAATGTCAACTCTTCAAAGATCCGGCTGATTGCTTGTGGAACGCCTTCTCGGGACTGTGAGGTCATTGTGCTGACTGCATAAGAACAAAGGTAGAAACTCTTTGTTACGTCACCACAGTGTCCTGTGCTGGGTTCACACTTGTCATTTCATCTCTAGCGCTCAGATTCAGCTTTGACCTTTTCACTGAGAACATCATTGGGATATGCAATTTTGGCCAACAGGCCATGCATTGGGACCTATGAGGTCACTCAGCAATGAAAGCGAAATTAAGAGTAAAAAGGCTTTCAAGGTGTGACTGAAGGAGAACCTCAAAGCAATTCCACTACGAAACAATTATTAGTAGAAGCAGTAGAGACAGACGGAAGATGGATATGAACGGAGGTACAGAAAAAATAATGAAAGAGGTTGCAGCTAGGGGCCAAAGGGACACTGCAGAGAGCCTTCAGTAATGCCTACAGTGTACCATGTGAATTGCACTGACGGCAATATCCCCCTGAGGAGTTTGAGAACATCATTGTTTAGTGTAATAGAATTTCAAATCGCATGCAAACTGACAAACATGTGATAATATTAAATTATTCGTTTAATTAGTCAGATCTTTGTATCTCATAAAATGGTTAATTCAAAAATAGTAAAATACAATACATTTTCAGGTATCTATTTCTGAGCCGTGTTTCCGCTTCAGTCAGAACCCGAGAGTTATTACCACGAATGACTCATTATAATGTTGAAAGCTGGGTTATCATTTTCTTTTTAAAAACATTATTATTACCTTTTTCGTTTTCAGCGTAATTATGCAAATTTTAGTGATAGGGTAATTTCTGATATTCACATTAAGACATAAATCCCTACTCTTCGACTGTCTGATAACCTCAGTAATGACTATCACTATCTGGGTGATAAATGAGCATCGGCGTATATAATTATCGCAGCATAGTCTGCGCGCAATTAAGCAACTGCAGGTTTTGAGTGGATCTGTTGTTAACAGGCGGACACTACATCGAACGCAGGAACAAAAGCTATCGATTATAGAAGAAGCTGAAGGGGTTTTATTGCCAGTTTCTAATAAACGTGAGAGAAGTAGTCGGCTGTAGTGTGTACATGTTCAAAGAACTGAAACTTCTGGCGTGCTGCTGATGAGCCTTCCGAAACACACGATTATTGAATGTTTACTTGGTCGACATGTTGTTCCAATTATTTATATTATTTCTTTTTTTTTTATATTTTATCAGTGTTATATTTAGCCCTTTTTTATACTTCCTTAAAATTAAAATCAAGAGTACATAACAGCTTTTAAAAATGCAGAAAATAGTATTATGCCTACAAAAAACTTTAATTCGTATCTTATATGAATTTCTTTTGTTATCGATCCATTTCCTAGTGTAACAGAGCAGAGCTTTTCATAACATTACTATTTGCTGACTGAAATCTTTATATCTGGGATCTAGTCATTTTTTTTTTTACTGTGAAATAAACGCTTGCCATACCGAGCATATATATAGCTCAATGCATTCTTCAGACTGACAAGAACATACTCAAATTTAAAAAAAAATCTATTTCCTAGTGGATAAAACGACTTTTTCGAACACTATTAATAAATTGAAAGTCCAAAAGCAAACCAATTATACATTGATTTTCCGTTTTCGAATCGGCAGTGTGCAAGAACAACTGAATTTCTTATGTTGTCAAGCTTAAAGAGAATGAGATCCAGAAAGAGAGGCCACAGAAAAAGCAGCGGGATTCAGAGGATAGAGAGCAAATGGGGGAAAATTCAAGTTGTTTCCCAGTGATGACTACGTTGATGCGATTCTCCCGTTCATTACTGGCTGAGGTAACTCAGATTACAATAGAATTTCAGCACGAGTCTAGATAATCTTGTTTTTTGAAAGCATATAAATACATGCATATGTATGTTATGTATGTATGTATATGCGTGTATAAATATACAAACACATATACGCTTGTGATATATGTGTGTATGTGTTTGTATATATATATATGTAATATATTAGTTATATATATATATATATATATATATATTTATATATAATTTATAATATATAGTATATATATAGATATATATATATATATAATATATATATATATATCTATATATATATATATATATATATATATATATATATATATATATATATAATATATGTGTGTGTGTGTGTGTGTGTGTGTGTGTGTGTGTGTGTGTGTGTGTAAGTGTGTGTGTGTGTGTATGAAAGATATTCTGAATTTTTATAATATCCATCAACATATCTACCGAAGCGGACGCAATAAAATCAGCCTCGTAAAGCTCCGATATTCTTAGTAATCAGCTTAGGTTATTTTTGGAATCAGGTCAACGCTTACATCTCGTCTCACCAAGAAGTAGGACGATTTATTTCAGTTCTTTGAAAAAGGCTGTTGAATTCGATACATTTTCACTCTAGACGGAATGAACTTGTCCTCACCAACAGATGGATGGAGAGTTTGACAGGAAGGGAAAACAAAGTGTGAAATGTATAATCAAATGAATGAAATGGCTGACTGGTGCAAAATGCATGGCTACACAGCTTCATGGACGGGATGCCCCAAGAAAGCTGCTGTTACTGCCATTGCAATGTCAGTGACGAATCCTTCAGCTCTCAGTATATATTTGATGCACCTCCCAAAGGTCGCTATCCTGCCCTCCAGGATCTTCCGATGATACCAGTGCCCAGATATCCATCATTCGAGAGGATAAAATTCCTTACGGAGCTCGGGTTGATAAGCACCAATTCACCACAATGGAGAGCCTCAACCATGTCAGAATGTGGCTACTGTCCGGTTGAGAGTCACACGACCTAACTACTCTAATACATCTACTATGGTAGTAGCTACCTTTATTCCAGGAGATTATGAAGTCCTGCTATTACAAGATTTCAAGTTTCCTCCTACCTTTTTTATAGTCTCAGGGCCCCTGCCGTTACACAGCTCCTGACCAATTCTATGGTCTTCCAAAGATCTACCTCTACCACACAGCCAGTGCCACTTAAAGGTACCAGGCAGTTCCATGCTCTGTCTATCATGGACATTAAGCCATGTTGCGAATCCTCTCACTACGCCAGAACGGCCTCAGTGCCAGTGCCAAAGCAAGACTCGAGTCTCCCTCACGGAGCTCTCAGTCCAGGTTGCTATTCCTCCTCTGGTTTGGTGCTGCTACCAATGTCGGCAGTTGAGGACCAATCAATTCCAATAGGAATCCTCCAGGACGCTCACGACTGTAGCAGACACTCCACCAACGGTGCTGTCAAGCAAACCGCCCCTCACAAGCAACGTTACCTCCTCCCCGCCCCCTCCATCAGCAGCTAACTAACCCCATAGTAAGGACTCTGCCAAATCCCATTTGGGCAAAGAAATCAAAGAGCTGAGCCAAGCAAGCGTTATGCACAGGGATGAGTGCTAGTGGCCTGGTTGTCACAGCAGCCAGAGCCAATGCCACTCAGGCATTTTCAATGGACTTGAATCTCTCAAGGGCACTTAAGGCATCGTCAAACCGACTTCGCAGAGTTCGAAGGAAGAAGGGAAAAAGGGCGTCGAGGTTTTCAGTAACCCTGAGAGTCGATAGTCTCTCTCTGCACTAGTGCCTGGCACAGTGCCACTTTCTTAAAGAGAATTCTGGCCCTCTCCATCCAGAGGAGAGTGCCTGGTTCTGATACTTTTACTTCCATCTGCCAGCAATTCTGGCCTTACAAGTTAGTACTTCGCTAAGAACAACTATACAGGAATATGTAATCTTTAAAAATATGCTCCTTTAGGCTCATGTGATTGTCCTAATATTGCCACAATTGGCATAGTGCCATATTTTAGACAGCATTCCACGAGGCTAGGAATACTTATAACCAGCCAAAATGTTATACATTTAGCTTAGCCTACCAAGGCAATATATCTTAAAGAATGGCTCGTTTATACATTGTTTTGATTTAATCGTTTGATTTAATATTTTGTGCAATTTCCAGTGTCTCTGATGAGGCCTATACTTGTATGATTTTGTTTCTCTCTACGGAAAATTACTCTTCCTTGATTCTATCCCTTTTGGACTTACACTGATTTATTCTCTAAGGAGAAATTCAGATACTGATTAGCGACTGTCATATGAGTAGCTCTAATGGCACAGGCAGCTGCCCACTCCTTTCCTCATTAACAATTGCACACAGTAGATTTGCCTACTTCGCTCCTCCCACCAAAACCTAAACTCTGCCTTTCGTACAGCTAAATGACCCCCACATTATCCTATTTTTCCACGCCTGGTGTTGTCCTCTAAATTTCTTTCCAGACCAACCCAAAAAGAAGCCAGCGCCATGGTGCGAAAAACAAGAGACAAAAGAGATAGAGGGACAGAGCAGAAAAGTCTCTCTACGATCGTCACTCACCTAGCAGATGTAGTTCTGAACAGACGGGGTCACAGAGACGACTCTCCCCCCTAAGCTCCTTTCCCCATCAGTAAATACAACTTCTATACATTTCAGCATAGAAGCTATAGTTAACCCCTGCCACTTTTTGTACAATTCAATGTTATTTCGTTCCGATCGGATTCAAACCGTGCATCACCTCCTGCAATCTCTCTCTCTCTCTCTCTCTCTCTCTCTCTCTCTCTCTCTCCTTTCTTGGGTAAGAAGATGGAATTCCTTCTTACGATTTCATATTCTATAGTGAAAAGTAACATTAAAAAAAACAAAATGGTTTCCTTCCAACTTCGCTCGTATTATTCAGGGCTTTAGAAATTCTAACCGACACTAAAATTACCAGAGAAGGCTTCACCTCTAGTTCAATTCCTTCATGTTTTGGTCTCCGCTTCATAATAAAGGAAAGTATTGTATTTTCTTTGTATTTGTATCGTATTGGTAATCTCAATTATGTTTACAGTTTTGATAATATGTTTACATTTTTTTTATAGTTTAATTGAATAGTTCACTAGTCTTTATCTTTTTGGTAATGTTCTAACGTCGAAAATTTTTTCTTGAGATCATACTAATGTTGTTCATTATTCTAAAAGTACCACACATCACGGATTTTTTTATTTATTTAGTTTATTTATTTATTTTTTGCATGGGCAGCGAATTTCTTTATCATGTTTTTGCGCTGCTACAAACAGCTCTGCAGTCCCACTCAACTCAGTACATCTTAAAGTTTTGGCAAAAATGATTTTAAGGTAAAATCGAAGTAAATCAAAGACAGACATTAACTGAAAAGACGGATTGCTTTTCTATTATGGTTTGTAAGGTTGTTTTGATTGTTGCAGATCGAAGCTCGATAGAGAGAACAAAATGATAGACCTTAGTAATAAGTCAGATTGAAAACTATTATATTATCTTGTAACCGAAAACGAGATATCTCAAAGTTTCATCAGACCATCAGGTAATGGTCTCTCTCTCTCTCTCATGACAAATTTTTTAAAATTCCCAGAGAAAAATCCAGTTAGCCATTGCCAAGTTCCTAATTCCCCTAATATATTATATTCATTAATGAACTTAGAAAATTCATGGCCTTCCATAGGAGATATAAAATAAAATAGAAATAACCATTCTTTTACAGTACAGAAACGATTAATAGTGAATGACTGCGCCTTTGTGGTCTTACTGAACGAAAGGGACTGGAAAGGAGACGAAAGCTTCCCAGAACAGGTAATGTTTCAGAGGAAATAATTGGCGTAATCTGATGTCACCTTAGCGGGGAGAAAGTCTTTCCTTATTTATAACTATCTTTCTTTTTTCCTGGAAGCAAAAATGTCACGGAATTAATTTTTTCTGAAGGATTAAGGAAAGGGAGGAGCTTCAACAGTTTTCTGAGTCGCAGTATGGTATTTCTAATGACAATTTATATGCAACGTTGATTTCCTCATCGGAGAAGACATCACTGACAGATTGTATGGCGGACTCGACGTCTGAACGGTTCGATTGGAATTGTATAAAGTAAAGACAATTGTTCGCGAGTACGGAACTTGTGTGTGGGGCACAGGCAGAGTCACTTACGCAACGGTTGGAGGTTGGTCGGATGACATTTTTGTGGGAAGGGAAGGGTCAAGCACTAACACATTCACTGCATTCTTTTGCCCATTTCCCAGGACCAATAGGCCTCGAGTAGCTGTGATTTGAAAGATTTCTAAGGCACTGATTGGAGCAGAAAGAATATTAGTACATCTGCAATTGCACAACACTCTCCAGCTTTCACGCCAGGAATTACGTGCAGACACTGTTAACACATTGCTTACTATAAGAGGTATAATCACCAAGGGCGAAAAACCCTTCTTTTCTGTGATCAGTTCGTTTACAAACAAACACAGCGTAGGCCTTGCTTCCGTATATTTGATATTGATTTTGTCTGTAATTGTGCCTTTATATTTGTCTCTTTCTTGCTGCAATTGTGACAGTTTTGAGCAATATGCCCAACTCTTGTGCAGTAAACGGGTACATTACAAAATATAATAATAAGGATCTCACTCTTCAGAGAATTTCTATGAACGACGAGTGTAGTGTCGTAAAAAGATGGAGTTATGATAAAGGCGCATACACTTTATATGAACCTAGATCAAAAGTGCAATGCGTAAAAGTCAGGCCTTGGAAACAACTTTCGACACAGATACAACTTAAAATCTATTTTAATTTATTACTAAGGTAGCGAGAGCTAGATTTCCTATAGTTGATATGAATAATGACTTGGGGCAACAAATATAAGGCTGTGGAATTTGATAGGCATTGCCATAACTAATCCAACTTTTGTTAATCCAGCGGATAATTTTCCGATGCTCCTCACATGATGATACTCATCAGAAACACTTTCTTGGACCCTGGATCTACTATATTATCGGACTGTAGGACTGCTCGCAGTAAGTCAGGGAGCTAATTATGAAAAGTAATGTGTTATAACGACAACTCATAAACTAGTTGAAAAACATGTAAGATTTACTTACAGGTATGAAGCGAATGGCAGTGAAATTAGCGGTACAGTTTTTCGAGCAATTACAAAAATCTCAAACACATCGGAGAAAAAGGTCTGACAGTGGATAGGCACTGGGAAAGTACAAGCCTGTTCATTTGCCTTGTTGATAAATTGTTTGATTTATTCAATCCTTGAGTGACTTTAGATTAAAAGTCTTCACGGAAAGCTTACGGGCTAAACCTAGAAAACAAAAACAAAGCGTTGCAGGAGATGATTCACCTATCTAGAGGAATAAAAACTCTGGGAGGCAAAGGACTTTACCCTTTCAAAAAAAGCCTTAGGATATCTTACAAATCTCTAACGAACTTCCGAGGGATATTAAGTGAAAAATTTGTAATATCATACATTCTGACTTATAGGTTAAATCAAGATGGACTAGAGCACTTTTGTGGCTGTATTCTCTAGACCTTGTCATTGAGGTCGTCCCCTTTTCCCGTTTCATTTCATTCCGCCTCATTCTTTCCTCTCACATGTGAGGGCTACAGGAGGAGGACCTACCCGAAGGGAATTAGTAGATGGAGGGTTGCTTAGGACCACACTACTCTTGGGAGGCCTGTTCAAATGAAGTCTGCGCAATGGAAAGGAGACCATTTCCAATAAGAAGCAGTGGATATCGAATTATTGACTATAGTCTAGTACAGAATGTAGAGGTATTATTATTAATTACTACTACTATTATTCAGAAGATAACCCTGTTCATATTGAGGAAGCCCACCAAACGGTCCAATGACTTGAAATTCAACCTTCCAAAGAATGAGGCATTCATTAGGAAGGAGTAAAGAGGAAGTAAAGGGAAATACAGAGAAGAGATCCCACGTATTAAAAATACAAATCAATAATAATAATAATTAATTAATAACTATAATAATAATAATAATAATCAATAATAATATAATAATAATAATAATAGATAGATAGATAGGTAAAAATGTATAAATCAGTCTTGGAAATAATTTATACATAATTAGTACAAAAAAAGTATGAAGGTGGAAGAAAATTTCTTTCCACGATACTCTTACTGTTGTCAGCTCGATGAATTTCAGTGGCAATTACGTCTGTAACGTCCCTGTGAATAGGGGATGGGCATTCTGAAGGAGCCCATAGGTCTCCCTGCTGAATCATTAGTAGCCACTGTCTGGTTGACCCAGGTCTTACCTTGAGTGGAGAAGGGTCTTAGAAACTGAATATATACTTATATATTAGGTATCTTCAGCCACTGTACACCTGTGCAATGCTTATTCCTTTGCCACTGCCGCAAATGAGCGACCTTTGAACCTTGATGTGTGCACTCTTCGATATCGTCACGTCTCTAAGCACTCTACTTGGAATTGCAAATCATTTCTTCCTTAATCTCTGAATGCTCATCAAATGAGGATTCATTTAGTATTCCTCTGCAGAATACACCACAATCTGAGCTTATGCAAGCCAAAACGGGAAGTAAATGGGGAAGAAGAAGCCAATACGAGAGAATGAGGATCATCAAAGGGAAAATAGGAGTCCAGGAATTAAAAGCTACAATGAGTGAAAGGAATGTCAAACAAGTTCTCCAATAAAGAAGAAAAGGTTTAAAGGAAAGCAGTTCAGATGAACTGCATTTGTAGATAAAAATAGGACGAGTGAAATGATGAAATAAATAGTAATGAGATGGTTCGGAAAACGAACAGAACAAGGTGCGAAAGGGTATAAAATCTCTGGGAGATATGTTTGAAATACTGATCCACCATTCTCAATATCCCCATTCTAAGTTACTTTTGCATCTCACCGGTACTTCATCTCCTGTTAATATTTTACCGATGACTGAACCTTCGTGCAACTTTCTTTTTATACGATATACTGAATATAAAAAAGAAAAGAAAATCACAGAGATCACATGCATAATATCTAATACCTTTCTTTACCACCCCTTTGTCTCTCTCAGAGAGAGAGAGATAATTCTGGGTTCAAGTTTGCCTTTTCCTTTGGGAACATATGGCATCGTCATGCTAGCTTGCACTTCTGTACATTTTTATGACTTCCTCCTTTGGTATCACAGTCTGGCTTTTGTTTCCCCTTCACTGGAAACATTTTCTATTTAAACTGATGCTCACCAATATTATCATTTCCCTCCCAACTCTTATAACCGACTTAGTAGGAAGGGTGGGCATCGATGTTGTTTCCTGCATTGGTGGTAGAAATCGGAATTTATCTATCATCAGTGCAAAAAAACACCATCACGGATAACAAAATAAAATTAGAATTTTTTTTTTTTTTTTCTAGAACGTCAGCTATTCCCCCTGTCGTTGGGGAGATCACAAGTAAATATACATGCACTGAATCATCGCTAAGTTGCTCTGAAATTCACTTCCGAGCTATGTACTGTATTCACGACCTATTTCATTCGCATTGTTATTCTTTAGGGGCGAAATTAAATTCCACATGATACAGGAAACGCAGTCTTTCGGAAACTGCGTCTAATCAGGTGCCACATTTCTGTCCCGTTGCTCATTTGATTATCATGTCAGTTTCCTGCGTTTCTGAAGAGGGACTCTTTTTCAAAACGAAGAAATCTTTGTTAATGCGACATCGATTGTCAAAGAGTAATTGCGCACGTCGATCATAAATGATTATGTCATGGAGATGATTTCCATAAAGAGGAGAGAACGGGATATCGAACACTTTTCCTAACCCTGAGAAAAAAAAAAAAAAAAAAAAAACAACTGTGGCTGGAAAAGTGCGTTGACCTGACCCAGAACCCAGTAACAAGCCTCTCCAAAATGGGGAAGAAGAAAGTTCGTGACTCTCAGAAACCCACGGCACTAAAGGAAGCAACCAATAAACATGTTTACTGGTTTCCACGAAATAAATGTAATAATTGATACATTGGCTGTAGGGAAGAGAGAGAGAAGAGAGAGAGAGAGAGAGAGAGAGAGAGAGAGAGAGAGAGACCCATTGTGCCATGAAGATTCATACACACAGTGGATGATTGAAGATAATTTATCAAAAGCATTGCCATCTGTTCAACTTTGTCAGAAAAGGGAACTAATGACAAACATTCAGAAAATATTCTGGACAGGGACGGATGAGTACAATCAAAGCCTTTATATTTTGGATCAGAAAAAGAATTCATATTGAAGAAGAAATTCAGTTTTAAGAAGATCTAGAGCTTTTAATTATGCGACATTTTGATAATACGTTTGAGATAAACAACATAAAAAAATGGACGAAACCACTTGGGAAAAATAGACACCATATTTTTTTGTAAAGTTTAATTCCTAAGCATCACAAAAGACCCAGGGAGAGGCACAAAACGCTCTTTTGAGACTGATTCAATGACTAAAGCGGCCCCTCATCCTCATCAATATGCTGTCGTTGTTTAATCCGTTTCGTTATTCATGTGGAGGAAACTACGGGCATTTTTCGAACAGTTTTCTGGCTAAAGCGCTGATTTAGCTATACCGAAATTTCTATTTTCCTTTAGCAATTATTACTGTGCACATGTGTCGAGTAGCTAAGGATCGCTTCATATCTACCTCTCCCTAAGAAACAATGTCAAAACGGGCATAGGTGTTAGCTCCTTTACAAAGAATTCTTAGATAAACGTACAACTTACGTAGAGATCAGTGACAGAAATCTATTCGAGAATGGCTGCTCTCCTGTTTGAGGACGGTCGTCTGATAGAAATCTATTAGACCACTGATTGGTTGCCTATAATTACGCGCCAGACTAGGGTAGTCGACCTCGGTTGGTCTTTCAGCGTGAAAGGGGTAGTCAGGTTACAGACTGTGCCTATCCGGGAAATAGAATGTGGTGGTCTCTGTAGATACATTAATCTACATGACTTGCCTACGGGATTTATCCTTCTGAATGATCTGGTTTTGGAATAATTGAATCATCTTTAAAGGGGCGCATATGCGACATTCAGAGAGAGAGAGAGAGAGAGAGAGAGAGAGAGAGAGAGAGAGAGAGAGAGAGAGCTTCCTATACAAGTAGCATTTTTATAATACGACACTTGGTGAAAGTTTGTGAATAATTTTATTAGTATGGAATTTCAGCTTTCCATATTAAAGGATCTACTAAATGAAGATCGAATATTAGCCTGCTACACGTCATTCCTTCGGCTTATAGAAACAGAAGGTGTAAAAATACATCACTTTGTAAATGCCTGGGCGTTATCTAACGACCTCATTAAAAAAAAGGTTCCCATACAGCCCTTCGATGGGAACGTTGCGGAGCGTGATACGAGGGGAAAACGAATGAAGGAGAGTAAATAAGTGAATAAAAAAAAAAATCGTAAGAAAAAAAAGTCACTTCAATCTCTCTTAGATAGTGATCCCCAAAGGTATTTTAATCAGGTATGTATCCATGCATCCACATTTGCGGTGTTTGGTAGAAGCCTGTTCACGATTTTTTTTTTTTTTTAACACGACATGTCTCCTACTTTGGGGCGTGCTTAGTACAGGCCCGTTGGGAATGACCGTAGAAACATAAACAAAAGAGTTTAAATATCATAAATATTACGACCCCTAACAAATAATGTGAATTTTCAAATTTTCCCCTGCGACTTAATTACCGGCCACCATAAACTAATGTGAATTTTCCCCTGCGGAACTTCTTAATTACCGGACCACCAAAATGAAACTAATGTGACTTTTCCTGCGTCTTTTTCCGTAGCCAAACTTATAACCTTTTTCCTGCGAGTTTATTCCGGGCACCGGGAAAAACATCCTTTGATTTTTTCCATATCTGAAAGACTACAGGATCCGTTGCACCGGATATCCGGTTTACCTACTTGAGTCATCAAGTCCTCACAAAGAAGTCTTCATCAAAGTTGTGAGACGTTTTCAGTAAAAATGAAAGGATGCAGATGACATCCTTTCAAACTGGGTCGTTGAGAATAGATATTTCTTCTCTTTTAAACACGGAATGGACTAGTTTGTTTACCCAGAAAAATATTGACGGGATTACAATTTTCTGCAATGCACATCCGCTTTCAGTGTCCTTAACGATATTACGTTAGAAATATCTCAGAAAAAAGGAGAAGGCTCAATCTCACCCATTCCTAAAAAGGCTACAATTGTACTTCAGTAGAGCATGTTGCATTGGGGTTGGGATTTCAATACAAACAGCAAAGGTGAGAGTTTCAAGTCTTCGAGCCATGCAGTGGTCAGAGATAACTGGAGGAAAAGCAACGTAGAATCAAACTCTTTCCAGGAGCAGACGATGCCGGATGTCATTTTCCAGAAACGCGTGGCACTTGAGATAAACGTCAATTAAATATTCCATTCGCTCCAATTTTGACATTCTTCCTTATATGAAATAATCATCATGTCAGTTAGAATTCCGAGGTATGATGAGTATTCCGTCTTCTGAATTCTCTAAAATACTGATCATATACTCAGTCAATTTGAAAGCATAACTTTACAAGAAACAATGTTAGTTGTACCCGAGTGTTTATCTTGGGATTATTTTGCTATGCTGTCAATTTACAGTTGCATTTCAGATATCCTCGCATTATAGTTTAGTAATATACATCGCGATGTCCC
>NC_087202.1:141173954-141187967 GCF_015104395.2 Macrobrachium nipponense | reverse complement strand
TCAACATAACACCTGAGAGAGAAACTGGCAGCGCCGGAAATTTTTTTTGCCACGTTTAAAAATAAACTTGTTGCTTTATTGTTGTTAAATGCTAGGAAATGACGAGGGCTTTTAAAAATTGGCAAAAAATTGATCAGCACCAAATTATATTTGTGATGTATAACTTATGCTGGCTTCATATACCATAAACTTGAGTTGGAACATTTGACGTGGCAGAACCGGTCACCGTTCATACGGCTCTGGCCCTACCCTTTTCGCCATGAAAGAGCCGAAAGGTTCACTTTCGTGTACTATAAAGCTGGGAATTTCACTTCGTAAATGTCTTCTTTTCTTGCTCGAAAATAGCCACTGGGTGCTTTTCCTCCTTAGAAAATCAATATTCTCATTAGAAAATAATTTTTTCTCATCGAAAATTAATCAACCACGTTGGCAAACGTGATAAAACACACACACACAAAAACAAAAAAGTGAACAGAGGAAAAGAGAGCCTATAGCTGTGTGAACACCTGGTATTATTTCCTATTGAAAAATGAATAAATCACAGTTGACAATTTCATCTCTGTACAATAATAAATAAGCAGACGAAAGAAACGCATTGAAATGGCAAGCTTCAGTTTAACGAATCTTTCGATGGGGAATAGTCGCTGGAGAACGATGAAATTAGATGGGGCTTTTGCTCTCATCTTTCCCAACAACAGTTAATTGGCTCACTGATGTGAGACCAATGTTGCATAATGTAAGAATAATTAAATCCTGAGCAGAAAAGACGTCTGACCTTTAAGAAGACAAAAAAATCTGACTGTTATCTTTTCCGTGATACGTGACATTCATCTGCTGGCGAAAAAGTACTTAAAAAAAGGGAGGGGGGGGGGGGGGGGGGGAGTGTTTGTCACAACATAAAACACCTTTTTCCAACACAAAAAAATATGGTTGTTTTTCTGAATTATTCCTCTCTCCACAGAAGTAGGCAAACAACCAAACCTAGATACTTTTGCCTGTGTTGTATGTAACTGTTATTATGAAGCTTAAGCGGACACCACTGTAACTAGTTAACTTTTCTACGATATTCTACAAGGAAAAGGTAACATTATAATCTAAGATTAATTGCGTTTATAGTATTATATTTGGCAACTACTTAATTCTTAAACAAATATATGGATATATTTAAGCGAAAGTATGAGACGACCCTTAAGAAATGTAAAATTCAGGTTCTATGGTTCCAAATACACACTGCTTCAAAGCGGGTTGAAAGTGACAGTTTACAGTAAATAATTATATTAGACTTGGTTTGCATCAACAAAGGACTGTGATTCGGCTCCTTGAGTGTTGTTAATTCGTGTGTTTCCGTTGCAGTTTGGAATAATCGTGCTTTCGTATAGCCTTCCTTTACGAATCGGTCGAATTATATAAGCGAAACCGCAGAGAAATGACAGGATGAAGACCAGAACTTAGCATATATATATATATATATATATATATATATATATATATCTATATTATATATATATATATATATATATATATATATATATATATCGTCTGATTATACATGCAATTAACTAGAGAGCACGGAAGTCAAAGTAATCCAAATACGGAAACTTTAAGCTGCAGAACACCATCACATATAGTGAGGTGAAAATGTTTCTTTAAGTTTTAAACGGCTGAAGTCGACACTTCTCTGATCAGTGGTTTTTGTTTTTGTTCTTTGAAATTGGCTGGTGGGCATCGTTTTTCGATTTTTTTTTTTTCATGCATGCTCAAATACCCTTCACTTCTGGGCTTGTCAAATTTCTACACAAATATTTTTCGCAAATATTTTCATGTGAAATTTTTAGCTATTCTGTTCCATACTTCAAGTGAACCTAAAATAGAAGCGGTATCCAAATGACGGAAATACTCATTTATCCTCTTTTCCTGGCGAGCACAAAACGTACCCTTGATTTAACAGTAAAGCCGAGTCACTGTCACTAATAATGAAGAACGAAGAAGAAGAAGAAGAAATACAATCATAAACTTTCCTAAATGATATACTTTCTATGATCTTGGAGGCGCGATTCGATTCCTCATGACCAAATTTGCTTTTTAGCCGAAACCTTTTTTTTCTTTAACGATATATTTTGGTCCGCTTTGGTGAAAAAATTTAAATTAGATTTGTTTGGAGGAATAGTATATATAAAAGGTAAAGATAATCCTTGTGCAATATATCCTCAGTTCTTTGTGTGCAGCATGAATATGTACCTCCTTGATAATCGTGGCAATAGAGCTACTTGCAATCTGTTTATGAAGACAAAAAGATAAATTCTTATAAATTCCTGACATAAAAATAGTAATGCCTATCCGAGTATCAGTTACCAAAACTTTTGCTTTAGTTTTATATCCAGACCAATCCTGCCTTTCAAGGACTCAACTTGAAGAAAGGACTTTGTTCTACGCTGCACAGGAACGTACTTAACTTGAGTGCAAACGGTGTATTTAAAGAAACACATCAGATTATAGGATACTGAAGGTCCTTGGGTTATTGGGGCAAAGCTGTCCTTATTTCTTCGGTTTGCAATGAGGTGCTAACGAATTAAGATTCTAAGGAGTTATTTTCTAACAGATCATAATACACTCATGCACAAAATATCGTAGCATTTTACGGATTAACAGATTTGTATTTAAAGTTTCGTATTCAGTTTTCATTGGAAGTTTCTAGACTTGTGAGGCTTACAACGATTTTTGAAAGCATGAATGCAATCAATTCTGCAAAGTTGTTGGTTTCCAGCGCCAACGACCACTGGTGTTGGGAAGCCAATTTATACATAAAAGCAATTAATCTCTCATGTATTAGGCTTTCTTAATCGACTACACAGTCTGGTGGTTTTAATAAAGTTTTTTTCATTTTTCGCTGTAAAACTAAAATCTAAAAAACAAAAAAATGTAAATCTTTGATCTAAAACTTATTATATTAAAAAGGTTCCCGCGCATGTTTCTTTTCATCTTATTTTCCTTTCAGCCTGACTGCAATTAGACAGTGTAAATCAGTGCTGATGAGTCCCGAGAACCTTTCTGGCAGCTTTTCCAATGCCTTTTTTAGACCTTGTTCCAACGAAGAGATCCACCGACCTGTTTGAAATCCCTCGTCCCATTTGAGTCTTCTCCCGTTATCGAAACATAAAATTCAATAAGTCTGTGGACTCAATTGTTAAAGCGCGAGATATTGTAAATTAAAAGCTGAAGTTGATTTCTATTTAAATCTCATTGAAATTTTATTCGTGTTTATATATATATATATATATATATATATATATATATATATTATATATATATATATATATATCATATACAATATCTATATATATATACATATATATATATATATATATATATATATATATATAGATATATATATAATATATACATATATATATATATACATATATATATACATATATATATATATATATATATATATATATATATATATATATATATATATATATATATATATTACTTTTACGAATACTGATTTTAATTTATTGTTCTCTACGCTACCATTTATAGAATACATATTACAAAATAATCTCAGATAATGAACTAAAATTTTACCAGATAGTTTTATTTGCTTGAATATTAAGTGGTGATTTTTCATTCGATGTTTATTGTGATAATCCTTAAGCGGTCTGTGGAAATATTGTATCGATGAAATGAGGGTAAACTTACCCTAGGCGTTCTAGTGCCATTTCCAAAATAGCAAAACAAACTGGGGACAGAGTTCAGCGGTTATTTTCTGACTCAATTTTTATTTTACTCGTATATTCTGCACTGTTTTTTTTTTTTTATCAATTTAATATTTTTATTACTCAAACCAACTTTGATATTCAAGATTAATAGAGAAAGATTTTGCTGAGCTTTGTAAAAAGTTTTTCCACTCTCAGAGCGTTTCTAGCACAAAAGTCAGCATGATTTATAACCGGTGTAACCATATATTGCATCCCCCCATCCCCCTCCCCAATCACCCCAACTACCCAACTCCCCCTCAGTCACCCCATGAAGTATTGTCTAGTTCTACATTCTTTAATTATAATAGGCTCCAGTGTTGCCTTCAGTCTCTGCCTGTTCTGTTCTGTGTGTCTATTTGGAAGACAACATAACCATTTATCATAAAACAGAGTAGCCTAATGAGGAAAACAAAATGCTCTGCACACTCACCATCCTGTGCAGCTGCTGAAAGGCTTCCTCGCACTATTACCATTGCCATCATTACCGGCTCTGTCGCCACCACTTTCACCATCGTCATTATGCGCCGTGAACACAGTCAGGGCCATCAACCTTTTTATCATCACTATAACTGGGCTCTTTATGGCACTAGTTGAATGGTCACAGAAAAGAGCCAGTCAAAATCCACAATTACTACGAGACATCATTGTCGCATAACATCACAACAGAAAGAAGCATTTAAATAAGAGTAATGTTACGAACTTGTAATTGGACGCCACTAATTGAGCTGAACAGTACTGACTGACAAGCAAGACTCTATGGCTGCCCACAACACAGACGCACCGACGATGCAGCCAATCAGAAAACGTTTCTGATCCCGCGCTCCGTTTTTCATTGGTTGATTCCAACTCGCTCAACCCTAATGAGATGCACTATGTGGTTTCCACATTATTTTCAGTGCCGTGATATTTTTCATCTCATTCCTTTGGGGTGTTGTGCATCTCCCGTGGTGGACTTTGGGTATTACTATGGGGTTTTTGCAACTCATAACTATAATGATCACTTTATTTTGCTGCCCAACCATCTAAACTCCCTCTTTTTACGGTCTTGAGCGTTAATTCTTCAAATGTTGCCCCATGCCTGCCCAAATTTCTTAAAATCAGAATTAGTAGTCCCATGGTACAGAGGAAGAGTTGGAACATTATTTCCCCACTTCTCTCTCTCTCTCTCTCTCTCTCTCTCTCTCTCTCTCTCTCTCCTGCCATTATTTTCCCCCCTGTAATTCCGATAAAAAAAATATATTTTTCCGAAAGCCTTGTTGGTGTAACACACACAATAGCCACACTCAAAGAAAGAAAGAATTATTGATATTTGTGCTCTCTTGTGCATATACTACTTTTTTGAAGTTTCCTTTCAGTTACTCTTTTCTCTTGGAATGTATTTAGGCTCCGTTGGATAAACAGTTCCTTGCATCAATACGTCCCTCCCCCACCCCCTTCCTACCCAAATTACTCTGGTTGAGAAAGTAGTTTTGAACAGAGCCAAAATAATGGCTAGCTGTGAATGATACTGAGGTAAGCAGTGTGGCTAAGCTATAGCTCTGTTCTATTAAAATATTTCTCTACGAAAAAATACCTCTTTCGGTGGCCTTCATTAGACGCTGTATGGATAACTGTATTGTCCGCGCGTTGTTTATTTGGTTTTGAAACATAAAGGAACCTGACGTGAAGAAGAGCTTAAATGAAGGACACAAGAGCCCATTTCAAGAAATACTATGATAACGTGAAGTGTCTAATTTCTTCATCGATTCAATTCGTAAAAAATGTAGATATTCAGATATCAAATATTCATCGTTCGTGCTCGGAAATTATATAACATGGGAGCATTTCACGAACCTCTTTCATCTGACTCAGGAACAGTAATTACAAACTCAAACATCTATTTTTGTTAAAGGAAGAATATTTTATTTAAAACCTAATGGTTACCCTTTAGTCGATAGATTTATTATCATCATTATTATTATTTTATAATGCTGAAATAACAGGTTAATCTATTGAAATAACCTTCGCCAGAACAGAAAATTGTCCAACAGTGAAATGGGGAAATGAGATGAATTTTAGGTGGAAACCTAAAATGAATAGAGGAATCATCAAATGTTACCCGGCGCCCACCTCCATCTTAAAACTAAACCCCAAAAAATGAATTATGTGGCAAAATTATTCCATGTGCAATAGCTGTCAAAATCCTTGGGCCATCGAGATCGATGATTTCTAAAATACAAAAAGAATCATCACTTTTCAAATTCGAACTCAACAGACGCCCTAACTAGGCATTTGCTTTTCTTGTTTATTGAAAAACAAGTTTTAATTTTATAATAAAACTTTTGTAGTTGGCGGGTCAAATTTGTAAAGAAAAATTTCAGTGCCTTTTCGTTTCAGAAAAGTTAAAAGGCTTCCTAACAATAGATTTAGGAAGAGTGCAGTAAAAACAAACCAGGAAATCATTATTTTCTCCTTTGAAGCCGAAACAGTAACAGAACTCTACCTATATTGAAATGAATGACGAACATTTGCTTTTTTCTGCGTATTTGTGAGCGTTCAGTACCAACTAACGAGTTAATGGGAATGTTTTCATTTAATAAGATAAAAAAAAAATCCCTTAGAAATAGAACAAGGAAGCGATTAGGCCGTTTCACTTCGAGGAAAAATCTAAACTTCAAACAAAAACTGTAACAATGTCACATGATTTCTCTGGTCTCCAGGATTTATGTCTATGGACACACTATCGTCATTTACTCGAGTCTTGAGTTTCTATCTGGTGTATAATGCATACAACACATGAGACCGTACCAATGATATACAGACAACAATTGTAACTTAAGCTCTCATAAAACTCTAAAATTCTTAAACTATTTCGAGGATAAAGGGTAATAATAGATATAACATTTTTAAAGCAAAATTCTTGTTAGGGAAGTCAGGATAAAGCTGAAAAATGACTTGGGATGCTAACATGTCATGAAATTAAGATTATATTGGGCTATAGCTATAGAAGTTAACAATTTTCGAATTTCAGTCTAGATGGAGAGACGGAGTTGAAAGAATCAACGGTCGGATGACACCAAACCAACGACCTCCTGCAGGTTTTCTATTACCGAAAGTTCAGAGATTAAAGCAGCAACTAATAATAATTATTATCAGAGCAGCAATAATAATAATAATTATTTCATAGCAGCAATAATAATAATTATTATTATAGTGAAGACAGTGAGAAAAAGTAAAAGATAACGGCCGTCTTACTTTCTTGAACGAAGGAAATAGCCAGGAATAATGTGTACCCCATTAATCATGGGAAAAGTATATCGTATTTGGGTTGGGTGGGTCGGGACGGGAGTTGTGGGATGGGGTTGGGAGGTAGTTTTGACAACTCTTCCAAGGTTACCTGAGGTCGAGATTTGTTGTTCATTCCAGGGAGATGCTGAATTCGTTCTAACACTTTTACACACATTTTATTTTGTGCGTATTAATAACGGCAATAACATGAAGACGTGTAATCAAAACTTCCATTAATTTTGCTGCTGAAAATGTTTGTCAGAAAGTTATTGAATGTATAATATTCGGTTTGGGTAGACAGAATGTTAAGGTCTGCCTCTCCCTTCGGTAACGGTTTGAAATGGTTTTTCACTTTGCAAGGAGTTTCATGAAGGGTGGAAGAAAGATCGTTGATTTTTAACACAGGACCTTTCATACAGACTAGTTATGTATGTGACAATACAGCAGAAAACTGAGCGACAAAATAATCTTACGCATATAATTAGATATGTAAGATATACGTTTATTCTGACGGACAAGCAAACAAAAAATGTTGAGATTGCACAAGAAAATAGAAGAACATGGTTTGCTAATATAGAAGCAAAAAGGGAATATTCCAGTGGAGTACGTCAAGGCCTCAACCCACCCCCCCCCCCCCCCTCCTCTCTCTCTCTCTCTCTCTCTCTCTCTCTCTCTCTCTCTCTCTCTCTCTCGAGGTCCTCTCTCTCTCTCTCGTCTCTCTCTCTCCTCTCTCTCTCTCTCTCTCTCTTCTCTCTCATAACTTTTAACACAGCCTTACATCTAATCGGGTAAGTTTAATATTAAACCTGAGATGCGAAATGAGACTTTATTTTACAAACCCAACGTAATACTGGTTGAATGGAAAGAAGCTAAAATAGGTTATAAACGCCCACCTCAAGTGTCAAGGAATCAATAGTGGAAATAAAATGAAAACCAAATTCTGTTTCCCAACACAGCCACTAAATGTTCCATATTAAATCAAATATGGTTTGACAGTCTGAATTTAAGTTAAGATAGATGTATACACAGTCTTTCACTCTATTTTCCCAAAATTGTGGCTTCATCCACGATACATCTGTCAAACAGAAAAATCACCCACTTTGTTACCGAACATGAAACAATATGGGATAATTCCCATAATATTATTAAATAAGTGTAATTCACCAAAAAAAATACATACATCCATAACAAAGGAAACCCACAAACATAAACGAAATAATAATATAAACAACGAGGCATCAAATGTCAATCAGCTTACCTCTCCAACGGGTAATTAACTATGAGCTTAAATATCTGCGTATGTCACGAGTGATTATCTCAGCCTCAGCTTCTCATTGTGCCTTGTTGTCCCCCCTCCCATTAGGACAAACGAACACGCGACTTTGCCACAGGCACTCCCTTGAATCCGGATTTGTGAACCTGATATTTCTTTCCAGAAAGTTCTATGCTGAATCTCCTTCCGTTTCAGGTGATCTGTTTCCAAACGCCTCCAGACTTGACTGACACTGCCAAGTCCTCACCGGAAAGGTCGAGTTTCGTCCGATCACTTTCAATTATTCACCCTTTGCCCTAAACGACCCCCATACTGAGTGGCATATTATAGTCCTGTTCGTAACAGAGAGCTCGGCCAGCACTTTGGTGCCACATTTTGACTATATTCATCCTCAACAACGCCATAGCACCTGGCAGTATGAATTCCTGCGTCTAAGGAAGGTCCTCCTCCTCTTCTATCGATGCCGACAAAGTACTAGTTATCTCTGCCACCTCCGGCAACTCCGCCGCTCCATGACGCAGATGTCAATGTTGAAGAAAGATATTCGCTGGTGAATTATAACCCACTCCCTCGCTCTACCCCAAAAACGGAGAGGAGATTATTTTGCAGGTGCCATCGAACACTTGTGACCCTCCGGTACCAGTGATGGAGACGAATTGGCGCAGAACGGAAGGATCCTGTCTGCAAGGGGACCACTAGATATCTCCTGGGAAATGGTTTCAAGGTGCACTGGGAAACTGTCCCGTCAGGTGTCAGTTGGAACTCGCAACCCCTTACGTCTACGTCTACGTCCCTTAATACAAAAACCCCGCTATCACAAATAGAGTACTTATAGTGGACTAAAACACACTACAAAGCCATTGGAGATGCTACGAAAAGGTCTAATTATGTAACTGCGAAACAACACCTTCATACTCATCATACTCTGTCACACAAACGGCCACAATACCTAAACAAATCACTGCCCTTAAACACCACGTTCGTTCCCCAGTCGTAATCTGAATCCTTCTAAGTGGACTCTAACACACCTGAATGTTAAATGCCACCAGAAGCACGGCCCTGTGCTTCCGCTGACATTTTATCGCAATTACCGCTTGCATCTGAGATTTAATCTCACCCACCAAGGAATCAGTCTCACCATTAGTCTAAATTGAAGTGCGTAAAGTAAAAAGAATAAAAATTGTCACTTCTAGGTCACCCCTAATCCCTTCTACAGTAAACTGCAAGGCATAAGTGTTCCTCAAATCTCCAAACGCTAACCATTCCCCCACCGTAAACTGTGCTACTGGCGCGCAATTTCGCTAAAACTCTCTCCTGGTTAGTCAATTTAGCCTCCAATGACTCAACCTTTACTACGTTTGTAATTGCTACGCCACCAATCGCCGAGATAGTTACTGCAGCTCCGACCAAGGCAACGCCTGCCCTCTTAAGCTTCTTAGGCTGAGCATCCGTCAGCTGTGTACTATTCCGGTTCGTATCCGGAACCCACGTTTAATGTCTCCGTGATTTGACCCTGCATTCTGTCCGCTGTAACCTTCATTTCTAAAAGCAAACGTGTCAAAGGGTTGGACACCTTCCGTTTAACATCTGCTTCATGCTGTGTCCCCATTAGCGATACCACACTATCCCCAGAACTTTCCAACTCAGACCTGATCGACCCCAGGTCCTCGAATTCCACACTCATCTAAACCTTGTCAGATGCCAACCACACTTCTCGGTCCCGGTCCCAAATGTTCGGTTCCCCTTCGATCTAAGAGGAAGTAAAAAAATAAATAAATAAATAAAAATAAATAAAATAAAATGAAAACAAAATAAATAAAAAAAAACACTACACCCCACGAAAAGTATATATTTGTGTGTCTATACATTTATATGATATAGAATATACATATACGTAATGAATACTTTACATAGATACTTATGATATCAGTAAGATGAAGCACATTCGTAGAACATCGCCTCAAGATATAAGGGAGAAGGAAAAGGCGCCTAGAGACGCCAGTTGAAGAGAAGTCAGGCGAAGATTGTCAAGCATCTATATGTTATGAGGAATCTCACTCTGCCTTTTGCGTTCTATAATCCAAAGATTAGGATTTTGTTTTGGTCCACTTTGGATGGGGTTGCTTTGCTTCTCCTACCCCTCATTCTTGTTTATTGTACCCGAGTCTGCTTTCATTAATGCGAGAAAGAAATATGAAATATATATGTATTTTAACGTGGTTTGCTCTGAGCCCATATATCAAAATGAAAAATGTTAGTTAATTTTGAAAGACGTTCTAATCATATTCATGTAAAATTTTTCTTGCATAATAAACTACTGGAACACAAATATATTGATCGCGTTTGCAGTATATTGTTATGGTAATTAAACTGAAGAAAAAACAGCCAACTTTTATAACTAATGAATAAATTGTAATACGACTGACTTTGTAATAAATCACATTTTCACGAAATTTCAACCTAAAGTACAAAGGAAGAAACACAGCTTTCAAGTGGCATACAATTGATATTTGAAAGTTTGTACCTTATGAGATCCTTCCAATAGCTGCATTTTGGGTGAGGATCTATAATGTTGATTGGTTTCGACATAAACCTAAGATTTCATACGACATGGAACTAAAAGCTGGTCAGTTTATTGCAGGGCTGCCTCCATGTTGCCCGGGTTAGACGACAACGTTGAGACTTGAATGATTTGCTAATGAAATTATCAACAAGTGTACTCATTGTTCGTAATAAATAATCTTGTTGAATTCAAACTATGTACGTAAAATTATACTATTTTATTTTTTAACACCAGTAACCCAAATTCAGACCTTTGCATAGGTTCTGTTTCTTAAATATTTTTTAAACAAGTAATTGTGATTAGGAATATTTTCTGAACAGCTCACACCCGTCTTTAAGATCAACACCTCAGTCTTAACTGTATAACATGATGATGATGATGATGATAATGATGATGATGATGATTCAAAAGATGAACCCAATTCATATGAAGCAAGCTCACAGGGGCCACTGACTTGAAATTAAAGCTTCCAAAGAATATGGCGTTCATTCGAAAGAAGTAACACAAGTTGATGGGAGACAGAAAAAGGAAACAGTTTAAACAGGGATCTCTCCCCAATTTGGAGAGGCAAGCTTCGATAATTTAACGAAACAAATTATGTGATGTAATCTTCACCAAAGAAGAAATGCAAAGCATCGACATTGCCACGAACAGTTGGCATATTTGGAGCTACCTGGCTTGTTTGCCGGCATCGAGAAGATGTCAAAACAAAAGGGAGTCTCCTCTCGACATAAAGGGTTTCTCAGTTACGGTAATAACTGGTGGAAGTCTTAACATTAAACGTGGCACCACTGCTGCAATTACTTCTCTACAACTTCTCTACAAGAACCACCGACTGGCAGAGGGTGACGAGAAAGATTCGAGGACATTGATGATCGGGAGGAAAGGCGGAGAAAAGGGAAAAGAGAATAATTAGAAGGGATGGAAGATGGCGGACAATGAGGTTGGGATCGAGTTAGGGATGTGACTGTGATCGTTACATTTCAGCATCAGTTTGCATTACCTGGCTCGGACACACGCACACGCACACACACACATATACAGAGAGAGAGAGAGAGAGAGAGAGAGAGAGAGAGAGAGAGAGAGAGAGATTCAACATACTGTATGATTTGAGTGGATTAGTTATCACCTTTGCAGAGAAATTTCACTAACATATCTTACCTACGTTGATTATAACCGTTTTGTCACCTGTCACTCATGGAAAATTCATAACAGGGTGAATTCTCTCTCTCTCTCTCTCTCTCTCTCTCTCTCTCTCTCTCTCTGTCATTTATTCATTTGTTTTATTTTTCTACTTCTTCCAAGCTGTCACTTCAATCATTAGATCCTATTTAGCAAATGACGACAGTCGCCCAACCTCATTTACTCGGCATGAACAGGAAAGCGAATCAGAGTTGAATATAGAACTTAGGCCAAAGGCCAAGCACTGGGACCATTGAGGCCATTCAGCGCTGAAATGGAAATTGACAGTAAAAGGTTTGAAAGGTGTAACAGGAGGATAACCTCAAAGCAGTTATGCTCTGAATCAAGTGTTAGGAGAGGGTGGAAAGTAAGATGAAGAAAGAGTATATGAAAGGAGGTACAGTAAAAGGAACGAAAGAGGTTGCAGCTAGGGACCGAAGGCACGCTGCAAAGAGCCTTAAGTAATGCCTACAGTGCACCGCATGAGGTCCACTGACGGCACTATCCCCCTACGGAGGCGAATCAGTCATTCCCTGACTTGGATTATGTAACACAAATAACCTTATTGATCTTTTGAAGTTTACAAAGTTTCACCAAAGACAAACCGCCTTAAGAAATAATACATTCATCGATCTAGTTACTGAATCACTTAAAGAGAACACAAAGACGCATTCTGAGTTATCAGCGCTGGTTTTCTATCAAAAGCGTAAACCCGTCAATATAAATAAAAGGGCATCTGCTTAAGCCTCTTTATAACTGACGTCTGCAATTTTGGTCTGTCACTTACATTTAGGTTATCTCCCACTTTTTCCGTGACCTTTCTTATTTGCGTTGTCCCTCGAATGAGAGAGAAACGTCTGCAATCCTATTCTACGTCTATGTCAAGGGAACTGACGTATGATCTATTTCTATCTTCAGTTGGTGCGTCGCAAAGTCCCAGCTCTATTCATTGGATGCTGAGAGTGGTTTAGAAACTGGTCTATATGATATCAATCAATATTGCTGTAAACTAACAAAGGTTAATTTTGACTGAATATTGCTGCAATGCAATGTAGTGAAAATGGATACGATTTCTGGTGCTCTTATTAATCCAGCTTTCTATTGCATCGGGCGTGCAGGGTATTCAAAATATGCAATGAGTCACCTATATTGCAATCAAAGGTATTCATGTGTATGATTAAAAGCTTTCTTTCATCACAGCCCCATTCAGGACATAAATTAATCGGAAAATCCTGCCATCATCATTATTCTTAGCATACCGTTCAGCAACAATCGAATTAAATTATTTGGGTGATATCTGGCTTCGTATCCGCCAGGGTCCTTGACTCCTCAAACACAACAACGACTGAAGTGAGAATATTTCTGCTGCCTTTTCCTTTTGTTTCAGTGTCTAAGCCTCGAACCTACTAACCATCTCAAGCCCGATGTCGCTTAGGTTTTCTTGAATATCTTCTGATGGATCAGCTGTATCGTCTTGATATTTTGTCACAGCATGTTTCAGGTCCCCCGGTAATTGTGGGCAATACAATCAAGTACCAGAATTTATTGATGAAGGCAATATACTCTTGAACTTTTCCATTTTCCTTAACATTCATTGTAGATAACCGAACACCCGTCATTGGCTTCACTAGAGTTAGGAAAGAAGCCCCGCCCACTTGTTTCTCCTTCTGTCTCATACTTATGAATGGAAGAGGTACTCGATATGGATTTTAACGTTTTGAATTACCGTCAAAAACATTTCCTATTCAGTATCTTTCATACGGGCATGTGTATGTTTTTTTATATATATATCATGTATAATTTATTTATTACCATGAGAAAGGGGTGGTATCGGGCCAGTTTTGATTGTACGATATTGCAGATGTGAGGCAATGGCTGTCCATGGTTTGCATGGTAATGTATGGTATGGTAGGGCGCATTGTCTATTCCCAGGACCAGTGGCTCAGGAAGCGATGACAAAAGCAGCG
>NC_087202.1:141149521-141170954 GCF_015104395.2 Macrobrachium nipponense | reverse complement strand
TGCCAGAGAAATTAACGTAATTCGCCTTGGAATAAGAAATTAGAATTTCATGTTGTAAATCGTTTTCGCTTTTACAAAAATCGAGCCGTTTGAACGACACGCTGTGATGCACACTGCTCTACTAGCCCGCATCACGTTTCACGTCGTAGCGCTCACTTGCTCGCTGAGTGAAAGTTTCATTGCCTTTCGTACTTAACGTAACCTCTTTTACAAATGTTTGCTAACATCGTTTAAATTCCTTACCGTCATTTTCGCTTGTCACAGGGACCTAGTATCCTTACGTAATGTTAACATAAATCTTCAAAGAGTAAATCACAAGAATTGTTAACGTAAAACGCGTCTTTGTGAAATTCACATTGAAACGCAAATCATTTCATAAGCGCAAGCTGCTACCTGTAACGTAAAAATCGTTCACCGCGAGCGCGTTATCATTTTCATAAAACGTATTCCAAAGCAATTCTTTCATCACACGTTAACGTAAGTAAATCATTTAACGCAACTGCGTCATATTAAAACTAAAAGTATTAGTTCAATTAAATACAAGGGAGTTCATTCATATATCATTTTCACCTTCTCCGAGAGAGAGAGAGAGAGAGAGAGAGAGAGAACCAGAACCCATTATTCACGAAGCCAAGAGTACTACGCCCATTACTTATAGCATTTAGTCTCTCATTTACACTGAGCGTGATACGTACGCGCCTGTGTCCATTGCAGTTTGCAAGCATTTATTTCATTTACCGAGTACTTCAGTGAGGGACTGAGCATTTTCCTATTACCATTACCTGTCGTTGCCCGAGTGTTCTTTTCCATTATTATCACAAAAGACTTGCGTATACCGCAAGCACAAACCGGACAGTGTGCCACCGCAACCTTCATTACCTCCATCAAGGAAGTCGTTCCCAGTCTAGGACTGGCCACCACCAGTGCATGTCAGATCTTACCATTTTACAGTGCCACTAATTCTTGACACTGTCCATCGACTGGCTGCTGAAGTACTCCCACCTTTTACTTTCTCTCCTCCACCATTACATTCTGCCACGAGCAGTGCCATTTCTCTTCAGTATATTTAAGTATACTGCATTTAGTGTCGTCCGACGGGACACACCAGCACGCTACCAGTGCTCCAAAAAGGAACGCCTCCTGAAGAGCCGCTATTCCAGCACTACTAGTGCTGTCCAAGGAACGCCTCCATAAGTGCCATTGCACCTGTACAGCTGTACAGGTAGCCCTATACCTGCATGTCCGTCCTACGGAATGCCCTATTCATTAGTGTGTCCATGTACGAGGATCAGTGATCCTTCGGAACACTCAACAAGGGAACGCTCCCAAGTGCCGCAATACCAGCCCTAAGTGCTGTCAAAACCTGCAATGTCCGTCCTTACGGAACGTCCAATCCATTAGTGAATCCGCTATCCCGGATCACCCAATCAAGGGAATGCCTCCCAAAGTGCCGCAACACCAGCACTACTAGTGCTGTCCCAAAAGGAACGCCTCCATAAGTGCCATTGCACCTGTATTGGACCTACAGGTAGCCCATTCCAGCGTCTCCCAAGTGAGGAACGCCCTTAAGTGTGACGTACGCTGCACACTCCATTTGATTTTTCTGCCTCATCAGAAGGTGCCAATCCCAAAGTGCCACAGAGCACCCGGTCTTTTAAGACTTTTTTTTTTTTTTTTTTTCACTATCATTGTTGCAGAACCCATTTCCAAGTGAGTGCCACTTTCCACAGTAGGCACTCCCTTCCCATTCCATTCAGTACCCTTCCTGGCCATTATTTTATTTCAACTTTCATCCGAGCCTCCACTGCAGCCTAAGGAAATGGCTTCTGCTGCCCAACCACATATATCCATGGAGCTGGAGAGGCTCCAGACACTCATGACTCAGGCACGAACGCCGGTTACACTTGGGCAGGAACTCACCCAGTGGGTGAAAGGCGGATGGACGATCTGCTCCGTGCAAGTGAGAGCCGCCAGAGAAGAAGAGAGGAAGGCAAAAGGGAAGAAATGAGGGAAGGCATGAGCTAGCTCTCAAGGAGAAGGAACCAAAATCAAGCGGGAGAAGGCCCGTAAGGAGAGTATCTGAGCTCAAGCCACTCTGTCAGCTTTCAGCCCTGCACCCACTGTCTTTCACAGTACCGCCATCTTGGTCAGCCTCTTACCATTTACCGCCTACCTCCTCCACTTTGGAAGAGGTAAGCCCACCAGTTGACCCCGGACTTGTTTCCGAGGGTGATTCAACGGAGGTTTCCTTGACCTCCCTACCTCAAATCAAAGCCAGAGAGGACTCTTCAACTGTGCAGAGCACACTGCCAGCCTTTGGTGACTCCACAGATTCGCAACCTGTGGGGCCATCTCGGCCTTACCGTCCAGTGCCACGGAAGAGGTTCTGGAACAAGTTCTGCCAAGACTGTGGCCGCAAGGGTCACATGTGTGCAAATTACGGAGGGTGTGCTAAGCACAATATTCCTGCCATCGCAATGGCAGGAATATTGTTACAAATCTTTCCTCACTAGGACCCCCAGCTAAGGGCCCTATAACAGCCGCACCCACCCCCTCCAAAGTCATTATCCGCCAAGCCACGTCAGAGCCTACGACGACTCTGGCGCTCAAATCTCCCTGATACCGGGAAGATCGAATCCCCCGAGGGGCTAACGTCGATAGACGTCACTTAATAACCATTGAAGGTATCAACCATATCAAGCTGATCCTTCCGACCGTACAATTGAGGGTCACCAGACCTAGTTTCTCCAAAGTTTGTACCCTTGCAGTTGCAAGTTACATTCCAGGAGGTTACGACCTCCTCCTAGGGCAAGACATGAAGTCTCCCTCACCGTTCAAAAATCCTAGGGGTCCTAACCCCATGTCAAATCGCTCCAAAGCAAGGAGTCACAAAATTCTATTTCTCCAGGAAGTACATCCACCAACAGTCTCCCCCGTTTACCAAGGAGGGAGATTGATCATTCACAGTTCCGTTGCAAAACCTGCAACGTACTAGGGCACTCCACGAAATTGGCCTAGGTGCCCTAGCCGACTACCAGCAGCGGGACACTGTCCATTTTCCACAAGGCTTAGCCTTCAACAAGAGACAGGAGCCTCTGTTCTCCCATTTCCAAGGGCACGCTGAAAGGTATTGCACCTCCGGTACCCGCCACAGGTCCAGTTGACCTCAACTCTGTGCCAGTGCCACTTGGCAGCACAGAGCAGTGCCAAGCTCCGTTCAGCCTGGACGTAGAGCCACCACCGAACTGACCTCTGCGCCTGGCCCTGAGCTAGCACCGGACGCCTAACCTTATCAAGGATCCTCCTACCGGAGATCCTCCAACAGGCATGGAGCTTACCGCAGCCCATGGCCAATCCCATGTCCATGAGTCTTCTTCACCCTCACCACTGTCGCCCGAGGATGAACCTCCGGCAGACCTTACCTTCGTACCTCCTCTGGAAAACCAGGAACTGCCCGACCAGGAGTCAGCCTGGAGTTTTCCCCTTACGACGGTTGTCGCAGCAGCCGAAGTTAGGGCCTCCCTTGCAGTAGGTTCCACCTCTGCGACAGTTGCTGCAGAGACCGAAGTAGGGTGTTCTCCTGAAATCCCTCAGGCTACCACTGCCTCTGCTCCTGTCGGCGTTTCTGGCCTTACCCCAGAGTCGGTTGCCTCGTCTACTCCTAGGACTGGTATAGCCAGCCCTGGAGGAATAAGAAGAAGAAGAAGAAGGGAGGGCGTAACAAATCATTAACACACTAACCAAAGAGCCACATGCTCTCCTTGACACCTGTGCCCGAGGTACAGTGTCGCATTCAATTGCAGAGTGATCCTGGCACCTACCCGAGAAGGTAGCCAGCCTGATCTCTGCCAGTAACTAACACTCTAACCCCTAGCAATTGTAATACTAACCCTCACTTAAATATAATTACCTCATTACATTTCCATCCTGGTACACTAATCACTCATCATCCTCACGCATCATTACCTCACATCATGTATTTTAACAATTCCGTCGCTGAACCTCTGCTGTGCCTACCACACTCTGGAATGATTGCGTCTCGAATTAACTGTAATGAGTAGGTTAGGCTAATGATTTAGTACCAGGGCATTAGGTTAGTAGCAAGTAGAATTTTCAAGTAACCTTATCTAGGGGTAGAGTAGACTGTCGTCACAGACAACCCGTAGTTATCACTTAGGCTAGACTACATTACTCCATTAAGTTAGTACACTTAGCATCCTCACCTATAAGTTAGGTAGGTCACTGTAGTTAGCTGTATCGCTGCTCTAAAAACTTCAAGTTAGAGTAGGAGAACTGGGTAGTCGAGACGATCAACTTATTTAAGCCAAGGCCTTCACGCCCGAAAGGGAGTGAATGCCTTCTTAACAGGGGGAGCTGCTACGTTTATTGATCTTTTCGTCTACCCAGTAATTAATTCATTATTTTGCTTTGTAAAACGGCAGCCATATCCCTCCAAATATCAGCTGATTTGGGCGGGAAACCAAAAGCCAATAAAGCTAGTCGTCCAGAGTTAAGCATTTCCTGTTGGAATGGGGGAGAATATAGTCTTTTGTCAGCTTTAGGGAACGTATCTCAAAAGGGAAGGATCGTAGGCAGACTGGTACTTCTTAGGCCTATATCTTAAGCTCTTTTTCCTGTGAACCCTCTGCTGGCTGTATGTTCTGTTTCCAGGATTTGCCCTGCTCGTGGGGGTTAAGCTGACCCCCCAACACCCAGGCAAGACACCTGCGATCTGCCTCAGACAGCTCCAGTTCGTGACCTCGGACGGATGTCCGACCACCCGCCTTCTATTTAGGCCTATCCATGGCATTAGTGGCGTGCCCGAGACCCAGACCTGAGACAAAGTCAGGCCGTATTTTCTACAAAGATTCCACTGAACATGCATCCAGGTACGTCTTGTGAAGCAGCATATTGCCAGTTCCTTCCCTCCTAATTTTCCCAATTCAAAACTTTCTAAACCAAAAAGAAACTCAATCCCTTTGTTTTCCATCTCACTGCCTCATGGCCGCATGCTTCCCCTTGTGTGATCGTCCCAGACAATGAAGTCTTCAGTGCATACCTCAGTGAAACATTAGAGTTCCTTTGCCCCAGTGTTAGAGAACTGAATAATCGTAATTGGCAAGAAATCCTTTTCTTTTATCTTGTCTAATCTGGGATTTTTTTCCAGATCCCCTGAGTCACGTGTCAAGTCTGTCTGCCCGCAAGTGTTGCATTACCGCAAAATTTCGAAACCAGCTTTATCCTGTGAATCTCAATTTGCGCCAGCTATCATTCACTTGAGAGATATTATTAGTCCATGTGGGGACCAGTCGCATTTACTTTTTCTCCAGGCCCAGTACGAGCCTCTTGTATATAAATAGCTGTAAAGTATTTAGCTGAGTTTCTGGCGAGCCTTTCCTCTAGAGTAAATGTTCACTTTTAAATCCATTTCTTATGGTAAGTTCAAGTAAATTCACCTTGTTTTCCCTAAACTATTTCTGTTTACGTTATCGGAGCCTCTCTCAAGGCCGGGCCCATACGTAACAATATATATATTATATATATAGTATATATATATATATATATTATATATATATATATATATATATATATATATACATATATATATATATATATCATATATATATATATATATATATATATATATATATATATATATGTATTCTTTTCCGTATACTGCTTTTTTTTATTTTATTGCTCTCTGCAATACTCATATAAGAATAATCTCAGATAATGAACTTAAAATTTACCAGATAGATTACTTGGTTGAATATTAAGCGTGAATTTTTTATTCGATGTTTATTGTGATAATCCTTAAGCATTCTGTGGAAATAATCGTACGATGAAATGAGGGTAAAAGTATCTAGGTATTCTCGTGCCATTTCCAAACAGCAAAAGAAACTAAGGACAGAGTTCACATCGTATATTCTGCAGCTTTTAACTCATTTTAATGTTATTAATCAAACCAACTTTGATAATCAAGATTATTCGAAAGACTGCTGAGCTTTTGTAAAAGTTTTTCCACTCCCAGAGCGGTTCTAACACAAAAGTCAACATGATTTATAACCGATGTAACCATATATTGCATCCCCTTCCCCTTCCTTCCCCTCACACAGTATGGTGACGACAGCCCAACTACCCAACTTCCATCAGTCGCGCCAGGAAGTATGTCTAGTTTCACGTTCTTTAACTATAATAGGCGTCAGTGTTGCCTCAGTCTCTATCTGTTCTGTTGGTTTTTTGTGGCTATGTTGGAAGACAACATAAACATTCAGCAATAAAAACAGAGTAGGCCTAATGAGGAGAACAAAATGCTCTGCACACTCACCATCCTGTGCAGCTGCTTATGGCTTCTTCGGTGGGCTAAAACTGCTTAATTTATTATCTGATCACCATCATTAACGGACTCTGTCACCACCACTTTCACCATCGTCATCGTGCGCTGTGAACACAGTCAGGGGCTGTCAACATTTTTATTATCACTAAAACTGGCCTTTTCATGGCACTAGGCCTACCTAAGTGGTCATAGAAAAGAGGCAGTGAAAAACCACAATTATTATGACTCCCTGGAGGCCCACATTGCGAAGAGACATTGGCGCAGTAATATCACAACAGTCGCATTATTACCAGAACGAAGTATTTAAACAAGATCCCGCGCTCTGTTTTCATTGGCTGATTCCAACTCGCTCAACCCTAACGCGGATGTACTATGTGGCTTTCACCAAGATGGAATAAGATAAGGTGAGTTACCTAGAGGTCCCGTTTCAACGCTTATGGAGAGTTCAGCCAGGACGAACCATAGGCAGGAAATGTCCCGCGTTTTTTCACATATGTTTATGTTTCATTTGCGAGGACAGATTCATCATGGTAATATGTGCCATATATGGGTGCTTCAATTCTTATGAGGCAAATATAACTGATGGAAGTGAAAAAATTAGATTCTTCAATTTCCCAAAAGATGCAGAACTATGTAAGAAGTGGGTGAATATATGCAAAAGAAGTGATGGTATCAATGCCAAAACTGCATGACTTTGTTCTTCACATTTCCAACCCAAGATTTTGCCCAGAAACCTAGGCACGAATTGCTCAATTACTGCCCTAAGACTGCGCGAAATTTAAATTATGCCATACCGACACAAAATCTATATAACAATGTTACTGTTGCTTCAGGTAATCCTATCACCTATTCATATGTATGTTTCATGTAGCTTTTTGGTCAACTAACCGACTGTTTATGAATAAGCTCACTTAGAAAATTAAGAGGTTATATGAATATATAAATTGTATTTCTCATGCAAGTAAATCTTTAGCCACGATCGGAAGTATGTCTGAAGATCGGATGGAGAGAGAAGAGAGAATTTTGCAAAAATGTTTTCGTGTGCTTAAATACTATTATATTAAAAAGGTTTGGTTTCTTCGAAATACGTCCTGATTTCATATGGATAAACTACGAAAAATGTATGTATGTTTATAAGTTTATATATATATATATATATCTATATATATATATATATATATATATATATATATATATATATATACATACAAATACAAGTTACTGAAGCATATGCGTTAATATTTTCACCAAATCGAAATGCCAGAACGATGAAAAGGGATTTGACTTAATGAACCTGTGCATGAAATAATAAGATATGGTAAAGAAAGGTAGAGCTGCTTTCTCGCAGTCAGTCGTCAAGTCGAAATACTTGATCAAATGATGTATTTTGCTATTAAGTGCTAAAGTGAAAGACAAAAATATATCCGTTCCAGAACGGCTTTATTATTTTTCATCTAAATCAGTAAAAGGATTGTATAACATGTTGCATGAACTGTATGGATTAGAGTGCTTGTTGACAATTCGGCTATGTCAAGACACAGTCGAACGTCTCTTTTCTTTCATACGACAAATTGGTCATTGTCATGATCATCCTTCACCTTTGGAATTAAATATAAACTAGGGTTATTCATAATGGGTAGAGACAATAGCTTAACCAGTCAGGGTTCTTGATGTGTAGTAATGATGAAGCTACATCTTGTGTCACTACAGAGTGCTTAAAAGTAAGTGGTCCATCTCAAAGCTCAAAATGTTGCTCCCAACCAAATGATCTAGATTCCGAGTTATGTATCTCTGCGTGTTCTCATGAAGCACCTTCTGCTGTTAACAATGGAGACTGAGACTGAGGAAGATCAATTAGAAAATTTGATGGCGATAGAAACTGAAGCACTGATAGGAAATGAGGTCCTTAAGTTATTTGGGAGGGTTCGTAGCTTTCAGATTTAGAAATAAGTATGCATCATTAGGCTCAGCTGATGTAGATGGAAACAGGGGAGGACTGGATGTCATACGAAAGAGAAAGGTATTATATAGGCCGCCTAATCATTTTAGCGAAAATCTATAAGAAATGGAAGATTTATTCAAAATTTTCCATGGTGATGCTCTAAAACCAGGAGTCGGAGCAGTTTCAAATCTTACTGACATATTCAAGGTCGCCAATATTGATGTTCCGGAGGAGGTAATGAGCTTTTTTTCACTAGATGTAGGCTTCATTTTAGAATAAAAATATTAAACTCTAAGAAGGAAAAAGTTTTCGTAGCAAAGGTTTGAAAAAGATAAAAATATTGTTCAGTAATATTGAAAATTTATTTGATTGAAATGAGAGCCAGAATGCAGAAATCCCATAGAAAAGTTATAATTAGATGAAAACAATTGTTCAGTAATCTTGAAAAATCGCTTGATTGAAACGAGTGAGAGAGAGAGTTAATTGCAATGAGATTTCCAATGAACTGTTAGGAATAAAGGTTTATATCATGCGTAAATTTTTATCTCCATTGTTATTATATTCCCTATCATATGTATTTGTAATTTGGAAATATAGTCATATAAAAAATTAATATTAGCCTACTTTCTTAAATGCAATGTTAGGAATCGAAAAAGAGGCATGAACAATAAGGCTGATGGTCCAGGACAGCGTCACATATACACTCAGAAGTCTCAGGTGACGTCACAGAGCACAGCTGAGCCCTCCCGGCACCATGCGCGGTAACTCACCTGATCTTATTCCATCTTGGTCCCCAAACCATCCTGATTTCACCAGATATCTCGTATGTCCTGTGCGTTGCATTTTCGGTAGCCTTAATAACATTAGGGTCACCTCTTTCATCTAATCTTGTTAGATAATGGAAGTAAAAAGGACAGTAAAACTAGTGACTACTTACTGGGCGAATTTCCTCTTCGCTTTAGAGCGAATTCAATTTCTTTCAAACAAGATTTCCAAGCTGCTTATCATGGCTTTTGTAACAATCCATAACCTTCTCTTACAGTTAACAACCGTAAACTTACGCTTGTATGAGCACCACTTGCCAAAGAATTGGTAACAACTGTTTTGCAATTTTGAGGGATTTTGTTTTACAATACAATATGTTAGTATACCTTTGGCCTTTGTATTCCCATTTTACTTTTTGTTTTATTTACCTTTGTAGCATACACATTTTACATTTTGTTTTATTTATTGCAAAAACAAAAATTATCATTCCATTATCTGTTTCTTTTATCGACTGAAAATAATTCTCCTGCTATAATACCATAGGTTTTTGTTGTAGGAGCTTAATCAGCTGATTTCAAAAACGTCAACATTAGCCTAGCCTACTTAAATGTACATAATTATGGCAGATGATCAGTTTGTTTTATATTTCGATGATGATTTTACATGAAAATAATACGGTATAAATTGATTCAGTAAGTAAGATATCAGTTTCATTACCATTACCTTTATCTTAAATACAGCTGAAATAACCCATTTGTCTCACGAAAATGTGACAAATGGGTTGATATTTCACACAAACACATTTTGTGCCCCGTGTTTGGTAATACTATATGGTTACAGCTGATAAGAAAGTTGATGTATAAAAATGCATTAATGCTGATAAAACCATGGTAGGCAGTGGGTCAACACAGACAGGATACCTACCTAAAGAAATGTCTGTCGTTTACGGGAGAGAAAAAGAAAGGGTTGATTGTTTTCAGATTCTATTAACAGCATATTTTGTTACAAATATGGGAGGAAAAGGTCAATGCGTGCATTTTGCATAAAGTTGCCAGTTTAATGTATGTAATGGTTGTTATTTATAAGCATATTGGGTGCTTATGGTGATGTGTGTAACAAGGTAGGGGGAGTAAGGGTGCGGAGTTGCCGTTTTACACCTGCAGAGATTTTAATCTGAGGTTAGCTGGTTTCACACTTATCCTAATAATAATAATAATAGTAATAATAATAATAATAATAATAATAATAATAATAATAATAATAATATACTTTATTAATAGTAATGGCTACTTCAGCAGTGTTACACATATAGAGATTCATTTCTATTTTCTGAATAGCGGCTTTTTCCGTGCTACTAGCCTGTTTAAGTAGCACGGAAAAAGCCGCTATTCAAAAAATAAAGAAGAATCTCTATAAGTGTAACACTGCTGAAGTAGTCATTACTTTTAATAAAGTATGTTTGAGAGAGGTTCTGCTACCTAAGTATAATAATAATAATAATAATAATAATAATAATAATAATAATAATAATAAATATTATTATTATTATTATTATTATTATTATTTTTTTTTTGCTCTATCACAGTCCTCCAATTCGACTGGGTGGTATTTATAGTGTGGGGTTCCGGGTTGCATCCTGCCTCCTTAGGAGTCCATCACTTTTCTTACTATGTGCGCAGTTTTCTAGGATCACACTCTTCTGCATGAGTCCTGGAGCTACTTCAGCCTCTAGTTTTTCTAGATTCCTTTTCAGGGATATTGGATCATACCTAGTGCTCCTATGATTATGGGTACGATTTCCACTGGGAATATCCCATATCCTTCTTATTTCTATTTTCAGATCTTGATACTTATCCATTTTTCCCTCTCTTTCTCTTCAACTCTGGTGTCCCATGGTATTGCGACATCAATGAGTGATACTTTCTTCTTGATTTTGTCAATCAACGTCACGTCTGGTCTGTTTGCACGTATCACCCTATCTGTCCTGATACCATAGTCCAGAGGATCTTTGCGTGATCGTTTTCTATCACTCCCTCAGGTTGGTGCTCGTACCACTTATTACTGCAAGGTAGCTGATGTTTCTTGCACAGCTCCAGTGGAGGGCTTTTGCCACTGAATCATGCCTCTTTTTGTCTGGTTCTGTGCAAGTGCCGGGCATCCGCTGCTATGTGGTTTATGGTTTCATTTTTCGTATTGCACTTCCTACCATATGGGAGAGATGTTATTTCCGTCTATCGTTCTTTGAACATATCTGGTTCTTAGGGCCTAATCTTGTGCCGCTGTTATCATTCCTTCAGTTTCCTTCTTTAGCTCTCCCCCCCTCTGTAGCCATTTGCCAATTGTCATCGCTGGCTAGTTCTTTAGACTGTCTCATGTATTGTCCGTGCATTGGTTTGTTGTGCCAGTCCTCTGTTATGCCTGTCATTCTCCTGTCTCTTGTATATTCTGGGTCTTCTTCTACTTTTATTAGTCTTCTTCCCATGCACTCTTTAGCCACTCGTCTTCACTGGTTTTCAGATATTGCCCCAGTGCTCTTTTCTCGGTGTTGACGCTCCTCTATACTTAGTAGTCCTCCCCCCTCCCTCCAGTTTCTTTGTTATGTATAGTCTGTCCGTATTTGCTCTTGGGTGTAGTGCTTTGTGTATTGTCATATGTTTCCTGGTTTTCTGATCTATGCTGCGGAGTTCTGCCTTCGTCCATTCCACTATTCCTGCGCTGTATCTGATTACTGGCACTGCCATGTGTTTATGGCTTTGATCATATTTTATTATTATTATTATTATATTATTATTATTATTATTATTATTATTATTATTATTATTATATTATTATTTTATTATTATTATTATTATTTTTATTATTATTATTATTATTATTATTACTATTTCCTTTCCAACAACACTTACATATGTACTTGAAATTAGTTCCATATAATCCAGTGACTGCTGATGTGCAAGTACTGACCAAAAAATTCAGAAAGCCCTGTTCACACATTCACATATCAAGTCACGCATGACCAGGCATGAACGGAAATTTGTAGTTGGAAACCGCTTATGGAAGTACTACGAAAATATCCCGAAAATGCTATTTATGATGACGGGTATTCGGACGGGAGTCGGAAGGGCGCTACGAACAATCCCTGCACGCGTGGGGAGCCGCGCATGCTTCGACCTGTTCAACAGATAAATACCTGCTCACGTCATCTGTCATTTTGCGTTGCTCCAGACGGGTAGCGTGGGTGCAGAGTCAAAGTAACAGGGTCTGCTCAACTCGGCAGTGGGGGCGGAGCTAATACTGTGACGTCAGAACAGTAACACGACTCGCGCTTCTCCATTGAATTACTTAAAGAAGCTTTAGTTTTTATACATTTAAATACAAAATTGTCTCCCGTATGCCGGAGGGGTTTCGGAGCGTGAGCGTGGAAGCGGAAAAAATATTTTTTCAAAAAATCACAGCGCGCTTAGTTTCCAAGATTAAGAGTTCATTTTTGGTTCCCTATTTTGTCATTGCCTGACGTTTAGTAGGCAACCAATCAGAAAATGAAAAAAAATATCATTATCATATATAAATAATGCGATATATGATAGCGCAAAAAAAAAAAAACGAAATTTCTATATAATTGTATTCAAATCTCGCTGTGCGCAAAACGGTTAAAGGTAACAAGTTACTTTCTTTTTCGTTGTAATATACACTAATTGCAATCATTTGGTATATAACACCATTGTAAAACGATAAAAGTAACACAGAGAAATATTATCACAAAATGATGCATGAATTCGTAACACGCGGACGTAAAAATTTTTTTTTTTTAAATTCACCATAAATCGAAATATTTGTTATAGAGACTTGTAATTTGTTTCAAGATGAAGTTAAATGATGGAATATTACGATACTGTAAGAGTTTTGAGCTTACAAATGCAGTTTTTGACCATTTCGACGAGTTAAAGTTGACCAAATGTGCAATTAAAAAAAAAAAAAAAAATTTTATATGCAAATATTAAAAACATTAGAAATGTTACAACCTTCAAATATGTGTTATATTTGCATTGTTTTTGCGCACATTTTCTATATAAAAACTCTAAAAAAAGTGTAATATGAAAAGCCACAAAATTATTAGGAGAATGTGACCTACGCATTTCGGAGATTTTCGGCCGAGAATCGGCGCGCGGAGGGAATGAAATAGTTTTTTTCAAAAATTCACCATAAATCGAGATATTGTTCTAGAGACTTGCAATTTGTTTTTTTTAAGTGAGATAAATTATGAGTTAATACTTACTAGGACTGCAAGATTTTTATGTTACAAATGCGTTTTTTGACCATTTCGGTTGAGTCAAAGTTGACCGATCGTAGTTTTTTTTTAGTTTTTTTTTCCTATTTATCGTACTTTATATGCAAATATTTCAAAAATGAGAAATGCTACAACCTTCAAATATTTTTTCTTATATTGTGCATGTTTTGCGCACATTTTCATATATAAAACTCTAAAAAAAGCGTAATATGAAAAGGCACAAATATTAGGAGAATGTGACCTACGCATTTCGGAGATTTTCGGCCGAGAATCGGCGCGCGGAGGGAATGAAATAGTTTTTTTTCAAAAATTCACCATAAATCGAGATATTGTTCTAGAGACTTGCAATTTGTTTTAAAGTGAAGATAAATGATTGAATATTACTAGACTGTAAAATTTTTATGTTACAAATGCGTTTTTGACCATTTTGGTTGAGTCAAAGTTGACCGATCGTAGTTTTTTTCCTATTTATCGTTCTTTATATGCAAATATTAAAAAAGAAAATGAGAAATGACAACCTTCAAATATTTTTTGTTATATTCTACATGTTTTTGCGCACATTTTCATATATATAACTCTAAAAAAAAACCTAATATGAGAAGGCACAAAATATTAGGAAAATATGACCTACGCATTCGGAGATTTTCGGCCGGAGAATCGGCGCGCGGATGGGAATGAAATAGTTTTTTTCAAAAATTCCCCATAACTCGAGATATTGCTCTAGATACTTGCAATTTGTTTTAAAGTGAAGATAAATGATTGAATATTACTAGACTGTAAGATTTTATGTTACAATTGCGTTTTTTAACCATTTCGGTTGAGTCAAAGTTGACCGATCGTAGTTTTTTTTTTTTTCCTATTTATCGTAACTTTATATGCAAATATTTCAAAATGAGAAATGCTACAACCTTCAAATGATTTTTGTTATTTTGTGCATGTTTTGCACACAATTCATATATAAAACTCTAAAAAAAAGCGTGATATGAAAAGGCACAAATATTAGAAGAATGTGACCTACGCATTTCGGAGATTTTCGGCCGAGAATCGGCGCGCGGAGAGAATGAAATAGTTTTTTCAAAAATCACCATAAATCGAGATATTGTTCTAGAGACTTGCAATTTGTTTTTAAAGTGAAGATAAATGATTGAATATTACTAGACTGTTATGTAATTTGCCTACCCAAAAAATCACTAATAGTATTAAAATATATATATATATATATATATATATATAATATATATATATATATATATATATATATATATATATATATATATATATATATATATATATATATATATATATATATACTATATATATATATATATATATATATATATATTCATTTTTCGATTCTGGTACCAATACATAAATAAAAGGAATGCAGGTAACACTTCTCTTTTCGCATACAATGAAATGTCTTATTATTATTTTATCAGCACAGATACGGATATACAAAAAATTGTAATAAATCTAAAAAATAAATATAAAAATAAATGCAGAATACTCACTCTTAATCCTGACTCTTCGTTCTATTCTTGTTTTCTCCCTCTCCATTGAAGAGTCTTGCATTTTTTTCCACTCGACATGACGAGGTACAGGTGGAGGAGGGAGACGCGCGCCCTTACTGCTGATGGACCCGGTGGCCCCGTGCGCCCTCCGCTGTCGGTTTAGGGGGCGCGCTCCAATACGTGACCTTAGTGTGGTACTTATGGTCACAGTCCCCTATCCTGCAAAGAGCAACTTTGCAGAGACGACAGAAGAACCGGGTGTCTCTCCTTCTGCCATTCATATGGCACACCCGCACCGTTTCTGCCTTCGCCCTTCTAAGGCCTCCAGTATGTGATCCCTGGCTGCATCCGACACACAGGGTCCACTACCCAAGGAGAAGCGATGATGGCGGGGGGCCGGCACCAAGAGGCGTTGTCAGGAGGGGAGGCGGCAGCAGGGGCGTCGTCAGCAGGGGCGGCGGCAGCAGGGGCGTCGTCAGCAGGGGCGGCAGCAGCAGGGGCGGCAGCAGCAGGGGCGGCGGCAGGTCGACCGACGTTGGGCCTCCTACCTGCCCTTGTACGCTAGGGGGCAGATCTGCAGCTCGGGGCAGGGGGTCAGTCATGGAAGGCCACTCATTGGGATCGAAGTTGATGAGGCATTCCCGGCTTCCTCTAGGAACTGTAAGTGGGTCAACCTCGGAAGATTTGTCACCGCGGTACCCACAGTACAGTATGTAGGCATTTTGGAGGGCCAACTGAAGGAGTATTTGAGGAGCTTCTGGGTCCACCTTCTGGTTCTCCTAGCGAAGGATAATACTGGATGAGCTGATCAAAGAGATCAACTCCTCCATGTGCCTGTTGTAGTGCCCAATAACGGTAGGCTGCTCGATACGAAACTCCTCAAACACAACTCGGCCCTGTCGACGTGTCTTCTTACGCTGTACGATTTCTTCTGGGATAGGTTTCATGACTCGTCGTAATCATGGGGACGAGTCGGACACCCTTCCAAAACAGATGACGAAGACAGCGCCCTTCTGCCGCCACTCTTGTCTCTCTCTTCTTGCCAGGTGTTGCGGATGACTAGCGAACCTCTTGAGGACATTCGGGGCCCCACGCACCAACCGAAGGGTACCACTGACGTGCACACCAGCTTCATACAGTTCCTGGGCCAGGGATACCGAGTTATAATAATTTATCCATAAACAGGTGATATCCCTGGTTTACGGAAACGTCCACAAGACTGAATACAGTGTCACGCAGCGTGGAGAAGACCCCGGAATACACTGAAAAGTCCATGACGTATCCAGTGTTGGCCTTGGTAATAAGAAAAAATTTCACACCATATTTCTTCTTCGGCTTCTTGGGGTTAATACTTTTACTTTTATACTAAGACCGTTCTTTGTAAGGCATCATCCCCTCATCCAAAGGAAAGGTTCTTTCCAGGAATCACGAGATTTCTACACCGATCACGAATATAATCCAACACTGGGCGCACTAAAATGAGGCGATCACTGTTATTCCGGGTATGGCCCTTCGGTTGAAGGAGTTGAAAATACCCTGTCCAAACGCCAGGAAATTATCACGGGACATAACGCCAGGCACATTGGGCATACATAAAAAATAGTTCCTCCTCCAATATTGCTGACGTCGGAAGCATGGGTGTCATACCAAAATAAATGTGGAGCCCCAAAAAATGCGCCATGTCAATGAGGTTGCAACCCGCCAGTAATAAGGACAAGGTCTTCCTTAGTCATACCGGCAGTACCGAGCGTAGTCCACCCGTCTCGTGGAACAGGTATTACAGCAATTCCCGCGTAAGGAAAAGCTGGATGAACCCAAAACAGTCAGGGGTACTGGTACGGTGAGCCCAGAGGTTGCCGTGAAGGGGTGCATGTTAGGAGGGGTGGGGTCCTCCGTCCACCCCTCGTCACTCTCCGACGACCGACCTTCACCTTGGCTGGCGTGACGAGCTGACCTTCTACGTGCCCTTGCGACGCGTGTTGCACACTACCCTCCCCCGTTGGCCCATCACCCTCACTTAGGCCTTCGCTTTCTCAGTATCGTCCTCTGCGATGAAAACTAGACCCATATCCCCATCCTACCCCCTCCTCAGATTCCCCCTCATAAGCAACTGAAGCCACTGAATTCGAGCTCACTTTCGGGATGTGAGCCTCGAACGGACATTGGGGGCATATATTCGTCCTCACTGTCAATCGGGGACTGATGTCCTCATCACTCGATGACCATCCGCCATCAAAATGAGGACTTGCGACATGATCCCCATCAAGCTCCGAAGATATTCGTCTATGTCCCTTGGTTGGAGGCCTCCCAAATGCCTATGAATGCCCATAAGGACGCCCACATGCTTCCTAGGGGTAACCAAAGGCATACGATGTGTTCCTGAAACACTTACATCCACACGTGGCCACACAGAACGGCCTTGAGGCGCGGGTCATGCGGGTGGGGCTTGGCACCTTGCAGCATCCAAGTCCAAAACTCTCCTAACACGATCCCTTCCGACGGGTAAAACACGCTTTCTCGGTTCACACGTCGTTGAGACATCTCTACAAATGTCCTGTAGCAACACAAATGTTCAAAGTCTCGCACAAGTCCAGAGAAACACGCTTCCGACAAAAGATCGCTCTCGGACGATGCGCCGCTGATGCTGGCTGGAGCGAGAAGAAGGCATTTCACGCATGCGCACTTGGGTCACGTTTCAAAACAAAACAAGGCCTTGATCCGTGAACTCCCAGCATCCCCCAAGGCACATGATTCAAAAGTTTTTAGGTGGGTAGCCCTATAAAAGTATTTTTCCGCGAATTTAAAAATAAACTTTTTTTTGTAAGTCGACGTAAAAATACGTCCAGTCGCACACGGGAGACAAAAAATGTTGACGTAAAAATACGTCCAGTCGGCGTAAGTAAGGGTTAATCCATATCGCATGGTTTTTTTTTTTTTTTTTATAAAATCTGATAAAACCTGTAAAGAGGTAACAGCTTCATGTTTTTTTTAATAACCATTCAAAGTATATAGGGTCTGCTTAACTCGGCAGTGGGGGCGGAGCTAATACTGTGACGTCACAAGAGTAACACTCCAGTGTTTCTCCACTGAATTTCTTAAAGAACCCTTTGTTTTTATACATATAATCCATGTCGCGTGGCGGTGTTTTCATAAAATCTTGATGATAAAATCTGTAGATGGTCACAGTGAATTTTTTTGATTTTTTTTTAATACCCATTCTCTCATTTAGTCACCAAACCTTGTTTTATTGCACAAAATATACCAGTTTGAACACGCATAGCTACTGCAGCTTTCTTCATATGTTTATTCTTTACTTATTTATTTACTTACCTATATACTGGTTTGCTGTATTCTCTTCAAGTCCATTTCTTTTAACATGACAACTCTCTCTCTCTCTCTCTCTCTCTCTCTCTCTCTCTCTCTCTCTCTCTCTCTCTCTTTCAGGTAGTAATATTATCAAGATTTTAAATAATTCTTAAAGAAACTATATTTAGTTCTGTCACTGTGTTCATACCTCACTTTGAAAAGCAACTTTTTTATGATAAAGGTTAGAATGATAGATTAATTATATTTCCAAATCTTATTGTGAATAGTTATTGTTATGCAATAATACAAAGAAAATTTGTGGATACAGGCATTGTAAAAAATGGCAGTTGCATTTGAACGACTTGGCCACAAAAAAGAAAGCAATATCAAAAGTATAAGAATTACATCATATACGATATAAGGTATCAAAAGGAATAAATGATGAAGCAAAATGATACAGGGAACACATTTCCCGCAATTTCTCATTAGCAATTCATATCACTAAATATACATTCCGTAACACATAAGTTTACATATACACAAACTGTATACATAAAGGTATTAATTATGCATGCCTCAAACGATTATAATATTTTTCGAAAAAAAAGTACAAATAGGTATTCGTCAGTCTGGCCGGATGTATCTGATGACGTTTCACAAGGGGCGGGGGGCTAGATTTCAGATCTCCCCATGAACGCTTAATTTTTTTATAATTTTGCGTGCGCAGATAATATTTTCTGTGCGCGGTTATGGGTTTGAAAATAATAGTAATTGTAATGTGTCTATACCAATTGAAAGGGGATTCTTTGTACTTTTATATGGTATGTGGCAAAACGTGATAAGAGGAAAAATTATGTAAGAAAAATGTGGTAATATTTACATAAAATTAAAAAATTTGGTCCGTCTTTGACCTAGAATTCCTCGACAATTTTCGAGAACACCTATCAATTTTATTTATACATCATATAGTAAATTTTATCAGCTTTCTAATCCATTTTTTCAGTTTCTTTCTATCATCATCTCCCTTAGTCAACTAGGCTACGAAACGTGAATGTATGTAGGTTGACGGATGAAGTAATTTCACATTTTTGTGTGCGTAGATAGTTTTTTCTGTGCGCGTTTATGGATTTGAAAGTAATCGTAATTGTAATGTGCTATATATCATTTGAAAGAGCATTCTTTGTACTTTAACTTAGTATACGGCAACATACAATAAAAGGAAAATTTATATAAAAAGACGTTCATCGCAATAATAGTCATATGAAAATGTTATCGTAAGTTATAGTTTCATAAAGATATGGTCCTTTTGTAACTGATGACGTTTCACAAGGGCGGGGATAGGTTTTAGTACCGCCTTGTGAGCAGACCTGTTATTTTGACTCTGTGGTGCGTCCGTGGCGTGGGTCGGCACTGCCTTCCGGGTATATATATATATATATATATATATATATATATATATATATATATATATATATATAATATCTATATATATATATATATATATATATATATAGTATATATATATATATATATATATATATATATATATATATATATATATATATATATATATATATATATATATGATATATATATAGTATATATATATATATATATATATATATATATATATATATATATGTATATATATATATATATATATACTATACTATATATATATATATATATATATATATATATATATATATTATATATATATATATATATATATATATATCTATATATATATATATATATATATAATATATATATATATATATATATATATATATATATATATATATATATATATATATACTATATATATATATGTATATATATATATATATATATATATATATATATATATATATATATATATATATATATATATATATATATATATCTATATATATCATATATATATATATATCTATATATTATATATACATACATATATATATGCTTAAAAAATAACAGTAGATGCACGTGACTTCAGAAATCAAAGCGCATTTGTCTTTACTAAGACAATGTCTTAGTAAAGGCGAAAAGCGCTTGGCTTTCTGCCCATCATTTTCCTGTGGTACACACACACACACACAAATATATATATATATATATATATATATATATATATATATATATATATATATATATAAGATGTGTCAATAAACATATAAAGATGATATTACTTTATTCAATAAACTAAAAACCATCAAAGTAACAAAATAAAATAAGAATCATAACACAAATAAGCTATGCAAACAACTTCATAGTTGAAAGTAACTTATAAATAAATATCAGTACCAAAGTAAACTGAGAATAATAACAAATAAGACAAATGCAAAATAAGATATAATTTCTTCGGTTTTACGTCTGAAATGAAGTTGTTCTTTGAATATGAATAAAATATTATGTTATTACCTTCACTGTTTGCTTTGTTTGTAGTTTAGTGAGTGGACTGGGATTACTCTCTCTCTCTCTCTCTCTCTCTCTCTCTCTCTCTCTCTCTCTCTCTCTCTCCCATTTCCCTTATCTCGTAACAGTGTTTTTCTCTATCTATTTATCTATCTTTCCATTTGTCTAACTTTTTTTTAAATTAATGCGTTATTGTTAAGGATACTGGGGCGGATGCTACGTTAGGTATGAATTGACCGGAAATTATTTAGTGCATTTGCGGATGGGGTCGTTACCACTGAAAGGTATTATTATTATTATTATTATTATTATTATTATTATTATTATTATTATTATTATTATAGCTGAAATAGAAGGCAATGGAGGTGTTTAACTAATTATTGGAAATGTGTTGGTATGTAGTAATGTAGTCTTAATGGGTCTGACGACAAAAAAAGAATAAATAAATAAATAAATACACTGATAAACAAGCAATACGTAAATAAATAAATATATTAATAAATATACTTCCTGTAGGCGGTGAATGGAATAAACTGCTATCACGCGTTGTGCAGCACGGAACCCTTTTGCACCTAAGTTATTCCCGCCGATGTTCATGGATTAACGTGAGGACGTCGTGTGAGGTCGTTACACATACGGTATACATACGTGGTCGTTACTTGCTCAGCCACGCACTACTTGTGGGGGTGTAGCCTGTTGTCGTGGCAATTAACGAAAGTGTCCCATCAATCTTACGCGGTGCATAGGCTTTTTGCGCATTATCTCGTATTTACGGTATGGCGTCGTTATGTTGACTTACGTATCCACTTGATCGCACCGACAAACATGCGTGAGCTTGAAATGTGAATATGTGAACTTCGCTTAAG
>NC_087202.1:141104521-141144521 GCF_015104395.2 Macrobrachium nipponense | reverse complement strand
AACATCTCGGGTCCTTTGTAGTATCTCCACAATCGAACGATGGACAGATTTCGGGAACAGAACAGATTCCTCCATATTTTATGAAATCTGCGAGTCACATTCGCCAGATTATTAGACGAACTACTACCATTGAAGAGGAACCAGAGTGTTTATAATGAACTGATTTTAAAATTACGTGAACATGAACTATATAAGTTTGGGGCAACACTTTTATTGTCCCTGTTCGTGTACTTCTAACCTCAATTCATTATCAGCAATAATTCACAGTGCTATGATGGCCTTGACTTCAAAATGGAGCTTGTTTCAGAATGAAATTAATTTCCTCCAGGAATTTTTCAATACCAATCGTTATCCACCTGCCCTTTTCTCTACTTATGTCAGAGAGACCCTACAGAAAATATTTCAGCCATCAGCTCCCGTACATTTAGATTCAAAACTGAAATATTACATCGGCTTCCCATGTACTTATGATACAACATTTATAATAAAATTAAGGAAGATAATGAGCAACCTTTCCCAGCAGTTAATGCCAAATTCTTTCGTAAGATATCCAACAACCATAGGTGGATTTTTTCGACACAAATATTACCTACTCCATGCGGTCTGGCTTAGTGCACTTATTACTTGTTGCAGACGTCCGTGGCAAGCTGCTCAAAATACGATCTGATTCACATATATGTAGGTATTAGTTACCCCACAGCGATGAAGCTCTCTACCTCCGAGCTTTCAAATATTAGAAATAATACACAAATATGGAAATGCAAAATTAACTGCAATAATTTGAAGATAATTTTATCGAGCGCTAATGAGAACCACCTCCCTATTCTAGAATCCTTGGCCATGAAGCACCTCGTTCCAACCTTCAATAACAACACTACAGCAGTTCCATTAGACATTGCTTAGACCTCAGCCTCTCTTCTCCTTCTTGGTTTGTCTCGACTCCTTCTCTCTCTCACTGGCAGATCTTTCTGCAACCGAACCTCCGGTTGTGAGGTTGGCCTTCAATCTTTTTTACTTGGTCTTTAATACACTGTGTTTTTAAATTTTGTGCTTATTGTATGTGATGATTGAATTTAATCTTGCTGGAAAATTTGTTTCATTTTATATGTTTTTGGTTTTTGGTTTTCCGTTTTTAGACCTTGAAAAATAAGACCATTGGTCTTGAAAACGTAAGGAAACAATAAAAAGAAAACCCGATGGTATTGAGCTTTTTTGCCTCTTCACCGCTGTATATATATATTATATAATATATATCTTATATATATAGGTATATATATACTATCATAATCTATATAATAATGTATATATAATAAATATATAATATATCTATATATATACTATATAATAATTTGATATATATTGGCTTACGAAGTGCAAGGTACTCGGTTACCATGCAGTCAAAATTCTTACCATCACAAAAAATCCCAAAAAGCCAGACAACCTGAACCCTCATAACACGTTTAAACGACTGAATACTCTAAAGGCAACAGTGATCCCATTAAACAACTTACGTTATTGCAGAAAGTCAGACTAAGTACATCAAAAACAGGCGTGAGGTAATCTTGTAAGTAATTAAATTAATCAAAGGGCATCACTCCATCAACAACTTTCAAACTCTGAGTATTTCCCTGATTTCAGAAGTCTAAGTACTTCCCCTGGTTCTAAGTCACTTCAATTAAATTGAAGGAAAGCAAATCAATTACCACTCTATGTTTCTACCTAACATGAATATAACTCATAATTAAATATATTTATACTGGTGTAAGATAAAGAAAACACTTATAAAAATTTTAAAATACAAAAAAATTTTTAAATAATTCTTAAAATTTATAAGTGAAAAATTTCCAAATTCAGGGAAAAAATTTCTGTTAACTTTTTGGAAAAACCAAAGTAAAAAAGGTTTTTAAAATTAAATTTTCTTGGGAACAAATTAATTTAAAAGTATTATTAAAATTCAAAATTTATAAGTGAAATTCACAATATCAGGAAAATTACTGTTACTTTTGAAACAAAGTAAAGTTTATTAATTCTTGAATCAAATTAAGTAAAAATTAAATCAAAATTAATTTTATCACAAAAATTCAAGAAAATTAATTCAATCAAAATTCAAAAGTTGTAGGCAATAACTGAAAATTTGAAATAATTCACAAGCTAAACAAACAATAAAACTTGAAAAGAATTCTAAGTAAATGCAAATCAATTCACAAGTGTTAAACTTTAAATTAAATGTGCAATGATAAAGCAATGAAAAATAACTAAGTCAATTAAATTGTGAATGCAAATGAAAATATAAAAACAAAAAGACACACTTCAATAAGAAAAATGAATAAGTGCACAAACAATGGAACAGACACAAACACAAAAAATATCAGCAATGTGTAAAAGTGTAAATCTTTTTCATAACACTGTAACCAACAGTTTTTACCAAACCTTCTTAACAGACAACAGTTCCTATCAATTATTAGTTAAACACACTCTATCCATTATTAGTTATTCACTGTTCCTAACAAATTATATTAATAGTGCAATAATAAAAAAATTACAACACTTTACCTGGTATACCAGTTTCTTTCTCTTTTGCTGCAGCTTGTATATTACCACTTTCACAAAAATAAAAACAAGGCGCCGTTACGAAATGTTTGTTCAGATTCCACGAAGAAAACTAAATAACACTAAATAAATTCTAAGAAAATATCAAAAATATATAGAATTTCTCACAAGTTATGAGTGACCAAATTTACGTTACGTTAAAATAATCTCGATGTCGAGTGAGAGAGAGAGAGAGCGAGAGAGAGAGAGAGAGAGAGGGAGATCTAACTGCCTCGAGGTCTTAAGATCGAATGAAATCTCTTCCTTTATGGAAATGACAGAGCAGATGTCTCAAAACGTTCTAGGCGCAAAAGCTTCTCGAAAGTTCTGAAATCTGACGCAATCTTACATAAAAAAGTGCAATACCCATGTGGGACTTGGCAAATACATACACGTACAAGACAAGACTGCTCAACAGATACGTACCCGATTGAAAACTGGAGGGTAAACGATAATTAAGATTGACATGTTTTTGATGACCCAGCGTAAAAAAGAAAAAAGGTAGGCGAGCTCATTATCAAACGCGCTGACAGAGCAGGGAAGCAAACGGTTATCTCGCAGACTCTCTAATCTACAGTGTCGACATAAAAGTTAAAACATTTGCAGCTTTGAAAAGACAAGGATCTCTCTCTTTATGTTATATATATATTCTTTTACAAGACGTTAATGTGAAATCTGAACAACACATTTTAAAACATCCTATTCTAAGCTATCTAGGAATCTGAAAAAAATGTTTACACAATCTACAAGACATTTCCAAAGAGGGGAAACAGCATTTTGAAAGTAGCAATATATAATATACCTCCCCCCAGAAGATTTTTTTATCACGGTGTTGAACCCAACGATTCGCAACGAGATAAATAATCAGCAACTACATTGGTTTTGCCACTAATGTGCTGCACTCTTAAGTTATACTGTTGCAGGCACAAAGACCACCTGGTCAGTCTTTGATTATGGTTTTTCCATTTTCTGGATAATGACAGTGGATTGTGATCAGAAAACACTACAATTTCTTCATTCCTAGGTCTATTCACCATACACTTCAAATTTTTTCAATGCGGTGATTAAGGCTAAAGTTTCCTTCTCGATTGTTCGAATATACTTTCTGATGTTTTTTCAATTTTGTAGACATGAGCATACAGGATGGTAGATATTTTTATTTTCATCTTCTTGAAGTAGAACAGCTCCAACACCACAGTCTGACGCATCAACTTGTATCACAAATTTCTTGTCGAAGTCTGGAGCTTGAAGTTACTGGTCTGAAGTTAAAATGGGCTTTTTTACCTTCTCAAAGGATTCTTGAACACTCTGGAGTCCCAAATAAAACCTTAGCTTTGGGACTAGTCAAGTCTGTCAAGGGAGCTACTACAGCTGAGAAATTTGGGCAAAAAACGACGATAGAAACCAGCCATGCCTAAAAATCTATGTAGCTGTTTTCCTGGTAGTAGGTGGGGTAGCCTTACGGATACCTTCTACATTAGCATTTACTGGAGCAAGTAGGGGGGCCTTCCTCCCCAACTTCAAAAAAAACCCAAGATACTGTACAGTTGCCTTTCCAACTTACTCTTCTCTAAGTTGATTGTTCAATCCTGCTTCTTGTAGTTTCTTGAAAACTTTCATCAGAATCTTCAGATGTTCTTCCCACGTTGTAGAGTAAATCACTATGTCATCTAGGTATACACCTACTCCTTCTATTGATCCTAGCAGTTTGATCCATCACTCGTTGAAAATGTTGCGGGTGCATTCATCAGACCAAAACGGCAGAACAGTATACTGATATAGTCCAAAAGGAGTAATAAAAGCTGACAGCAGCTTCGCATTCTATCTAAGGGAATTTGATAATATCCTTTCAACAAGTCTATCTTGGAAACAAACTTGGCTTGCCCAATATTATCAAGTAACTGATCTATAAGAGGCAAAGGATAATTATCAGCCACATGATAGAATTCAGCTTCCTATAATCATTACACATCCTAAATGAACCATCTGGTTTCTTCACTAACACACATGGAGAACTAAGTGACTTGAACGGGTTCTGCTAATCCATGTGCAGCAAATACTCAACTTCCTTCTTCAAAGCATCTCGATGATACGGTGATAAGCGATAGGCTCTTTGCTTGAAAGGTTTTCCATCTTCTTGAATCTTGATTTCATGCTTGGTCAGATCAGTACGTCTAGGCACATCTGAAAAAATTTCTGGAAAACTTCTAATTACTTCACTTAAGTCTTCACCTTGTTCAACACTCAGATGTTTCAGTTTATCCTCCCCAAATTTTCCAAAATTGAAGAATTATTCATCTTGCTTGCAGCTCCCAATTCGTAGCCATCATCGTCTTCTGTAGATAAAGTTGTCTGGGTTACTGACACCAGTTTCATTTTTAGTTTCTGAGAAATAAGGTTTCAAGAGGTTCACATGTATCTTCCTTTGTCTTCTTCTTCTTTCTGGTGTTTCAATCACATAAGTTCTATCACTTAACTTCTGAATTATCTTGTAAGGACCTTGAAATTTATTAGTGAGGGGAAATCTCTTGACAGGTAAGAACACTAACACTTGTTGACCAACACTAAAACTTCTTAGCTTAGTCTTAGCATCAAATCTCCTTTTCATTTTCTCTTGACTCATTTTCAAGTTTTCTAAAGAGAATTTTCTAATCTCTTTTAACCTCTTCCTTAAGTTCTTCACATACTCTGCTTGGCTTTCCTCTTGATTTTCTTTTCTTCCAATTTTCTGCAAGAATCTTCAACGGTCCTCTCACTTCTCTTCCAAAAATCATCTCATTAGGTGAACATCCCATACTTTCTTGATAAGCATTCCTAACTTCAAACAACATAATGGTAAACAACATCCCATTCTTCTTCCTGACTCAGAACAATACTTTGTCAGCATACTTTTTCAATGTCTGGTGGAACCTTTCCAAGGCACCTTGAGTTTCTGGATGATAAGCGGTTTGATAACTGTTGTTTCACTCCTAACAAATTCATCACTTCCTGAATAACTTTGAAGTAAAGTTTGTTCCTCTGTCGCTTTGTACTATTTCTGGTATACCAAACTTTGAGAAAAACTCCACAAGTTTCTCAGCAACTACCTTGGCAGAATATGTTCTACAGGGATCCCGCTTCTGATACCTTGTCACAGGACAACATTAATGTCAACAAATACTCATTTCCTTTCTTTGTCTTTGGCAATGGTCCAACCATATCTATAATCACTTTGCTAAAGGGTTCTCTAACTAACTATATGGTGTAGGGGGGCTTTCTGATGGTTTCATTCGGTTTTCCAGCTATCTGGCAGGTATGACACTCACGACAAAACCTGCTAACATCTCTGTGAAGTCCAGGCCAGAAAAAAATATTTCATGATCTTCTCCACAGTCTTCCTGATTCCCATATGTCCAGACTCATGAGCTACTGCAACCACTTGCTTTCTCAATGGATATGGAATCAAAATTTGATGATATTCGCCCCATGCAGCATCTCCTGGTATATCTGTAGGTCTATAACTTCCTCATCAGCAAACCTTCTTCAGATAGTTAACAGGTAGGAGTTTGTTGATCTCTTCTCGATCAACAACTCTGAAGAACAAATATTCAGTTTAACGATGCATCCTTCTTCTGCAAGTCCATCAGCGTTCTCTCTTGTCACTTGACCAACTTCAAGGGTTGAATTCTCAATATCTGCTAACGTCAGCTACTGTAGGTTTCACTACTGTCTTCAGCAACACTTTGACTACTCGGAGTCTCTTCAGGAACATCAGGTTCTTCTTCTTCGTCGTCGTCTTCTTCATCTTCTTGGGAATCTCTTCTTGTCAGCACTATGGGAAACTTCACTTCCCTGGAATAATTCTTCTAAGCACAAAGATCCTTCACTTGATCCTTCTTGAGTGTGTAAATCCTCAGTTTCTTCACTTACAGTCGTAGTCCTCTTCATACTTCTGGTAGTTACACAACTAGGAAACAGGTGGGGGTTTATTCTTCTCCAACTCTTCTGTAGGACTAATACTCAATGGTTTGTCTGTCCCACTACAAGGACAAGGAATAAATGGCACACCACCAACTTCATTCCCCAACAGAACATGTATACCTTCCACAGCTAGTGAGTCCTTTACAGCAAAATCAACATTCCCTGTCACCAATTCACATGACAGGTGTAAGCGCATATAGGAGTTACTTCCTCTCCTCCTATACCCTTCAAATAACTGAATCTCCTGTGAGACTCTTCTCCAACTGAGGGTGAGAACCACGTACTACCACACTATGGTTACTCCCTGTATCCACGTAATATCTTGACTGGTACCTGCATACTTCCTTTTTGAGTTGACAGCATTCCCTCATAGATATATGGCTTAAAAGCCTCCACACTGCTTAACCACTCACTGCTTGAGGTAACATTTCCACTGGTTGCTAAACATTCAGCTTGTTTAGTTTCATTCTTCTCTGGAGTCTGATTCTTCCCACACTGCTCTTCGTAGTTTGTTTCACAACTTGACTAACTGGTTTTGACTGCTGTTGATTCCGGTAACACTCTTGACTGTAGTGTCCTACTCTTCCACACTTGAAAACAGACAACATTAGGTTTCTGTAACTGTCTTTGAAAAAACTATGAGTGAGGATTTTCACATTAATTTGCTGAGCTGTATTACCTTGTGTGACTCTTAGTAGTAATCACTTGAAGGTTTCCCATTAAATTTGTTCCTGTTATTTGGATAAGACTTAAAACCTGGGCGTTGTTGACTCTGGTACTTGACATTGTAAATTACGTTTGCTACTGATTATATTGTAATCTTCACTAAGTGTAGCAGCTTTGTCAAGTTCTTCACTTCTCTCTCTTAAATAGGCTCTTATATGTTCAGGAATTCCCTTAAGATACTGTTCAAGAACAAGTAACTCTTCTAACTCATCAAAAGTTTTAACTTTAGCAGCTTCTACCAACGTTTGAAAACACTTCACTTTGTAAGCATAATCTAAGAAGGTTCCCTTCTCATCTTTTCTCAAGTTTCTGAATCTCTCATTGTAGTACTCTGGGGTCATCTGGTAAACTTGTAGCACCCTGTGTTTAAGTACCTTGTAGTCTTTACACTGATCAGCTGTTAAGGCTAGATAAGCACTTCTCCCTTTACCAATCAAGACACTTTGTAGCAAAACTGACCATTTATCCTCTGGCCATCCCACCTAAAGCCCACTTTCTCAAGTGATCTCATCTGGAACTTCTTCAGTAAACTTAGGGATTAACTTCTGTTACTCTCACTACATCAAATACAGGGTCTTGATTACCTTGTTAGGGTTTAGACGGTGTTTACAGGTAATGTGGATCTAGCTCTTATTAATTCCATTTCCCTTTCATGTCTTGCGATTTCTCTTTCCCTCTTTTATTCTTTCTCTTTCCTCTTCTGCTGCTTTTTCTTCTCTTTCTTTCTTCTTCTTGTTTTTCCCTGTCTATTCTTTCTCTTTCAGCTTGCCATTCTCTCTCTCAGCAAGCAATTTTAGCTTAATCAAATTCTCTTCTGCTTCAAGCGTCTAGCTCTAACTCTGCATCACGTTTTCTCTTTCTTTTCTGCTTGCTTATTTATGAGATCATGCACGTGCTACATTCAACAACTCTTGAGCCAATTCTAACTCATCTTCATCAGTTATTCTACCAGAGTTTATCAATGATTCCATAGCAATACATTATTGTGTGCCTTTACCATACTAGTAGACACATAACCACCACATGCCTCTGCTAAAGCGCTCCACTGTGCTCTAGACAGAGTGGTTTTCAGACAAAACTTGGACGGAAGGGAGCTGCTAAAAATTCCTGAACATTGAACTGAGCCATTTTCCTCTAAGTTATCAACTGTTACAATTCAATACAACAAATGCAAACAAAATTATATGGCACTCTCCTAACAAAATATATTCCTAACACCACCAGTATATTCTAGAGTGATAATGAAATCTGCTTTCCCGGGTCTCTGGGCACCATTAAACAATGTTACGAAGTGCCAAGTATCTGGTTACCATGCATCAAATATTACCTCACAAAAAGCCAGACACCTGAACCCTCATAACACGTTTAAACGACTGAAATACTCTAAAGGCAACAGTGATCCCTTAACAACTTACCGTTATTGCAGAAAGTCAGACTAAGCACATCAAAACAGGCGTGAGGTTAAATCTTGTAAGCAATTAAATTAATCAAAGGGCATCACTCCATCAACAACTTTCAAACTCTGAGTATTTCCCTGATTTCAGAAGTCTAAGTACTTCCCTGGTTCTAAGTCACTTCAATTAAATTGAAGGAAAGCAAATCAATTACCACTCTATGTTTCTACCCTAACATGAATATAATCATAATTAAATATTATTTTTTTATGGTGTAAGATAAAGAAAACAACTTATAAAAATTTTAAATACAAAAATTTATTATTAAATTCAAAAAATTTATAAGTGAAATTCACAATATCAGGGAAAATTACTGTTACTTGAAAACAAAGTAAAGTTTAATTAATTCTTGAATCAAAATTAAGTAAAATAAATAAATCAAAATAATTTATCACAAAATTCAAGAAAATTAATTCAATCAAATTTCAAAAGTGTTAGGCAATAACTGAAAATTTGAAATTAATTCACAAGTGCTAAACAACAATAAACTTGAAAAGAATTCTCTAAGTAAATGCAAATCAATTCACAAGTGTTAAATTTAATTAAATGTGCAATGATAAAGCAATGAAAATAACTAAGTCAATTAAATTGTGAATGCAAATGAAAATATAAAACAAAAAGACACACTTTAATAAGAAAATGAATAAGTGCACAAACAATGGAACAGACACACAAAACATATCAGCAATGTGTAAAAGTGTAAATCTTTTTCATAACAATGTAACCAACAGTTTTTACCAAACCTTCTTAACAGACAACAGTTCCTATCAATTATTAGTTAAACACACTCCCTATCCATTATTAGTATTCACTGTTCCTAAACAATTATTAGTTTGCAACTAATAAAAATATACAACACTTTACCTTGGTATACCAGTTTCTTTCTCTTTTGCTGCAGCTTGTATATTACACTTTCACAAAAACAAGGCGCCGTACGAAATGTTGTTCAGATTCCACAAAAGAAACTAAACTAACACTAAATAAATTCTAAGAAATATCAAAAAATATAGAATTCTCACAAGTTATGAGTGACCAAATTTACGTTACGTTAAAATAATCTCGATGTCGAGTGAGAGAGAGAGAGCGAGAGAGAGAGAGAGAGAGAGAGATCTAACTGCCTCGAGGTCTTAAGATCGAATGAAATCTCTTCCTTTATGGAAATGACAGAGCAGATGTCTCAAAACGTTCTAGGCACGAAAGCTTCTCGAAAGTTCTGAAATCTGACGCAATCTTACATAAAAAAGTGCAATACCCACGTGACTTGGCAATACTACACGTACAAGACAAGACTGCTCAACAGATACGTACCCGCTTAGAACAACGGAGGGTAAACAAACGATAATTAAGATTGACATGTTTTTGATGGACCAACGTAAAAAGAGTCGAGCTCATTATCAAACGCGCTGACAGAGCAGGGAAGCAAACGGTCTCGCAGACTCTCTAATCTACAGTGTCGACATAAAAGTTAAACATTTGCAGCTTTGAAAAGACAAGGATCTCTCTCTTTATGTTATATATATATTCTTTTACAAGACGTTAATGCGAAATCTGAACACACAATTTTAAAACATCCTATTCTAAGCTATCTAGTAATCTGAAAAAAATGTTACACAATCTACAAGACATTTCAAAGAGGGGAAACATGCATCTTGAAAGTAGCAATATATAATAATATTTATATATATATATATATATATATTATATATATATATATATATATATATAGTATATATATATATATATATATGTGTGTGTGTGTGTGTGCGTGTGTGTGTGTTGTGTGTGTGGAGTCCAGTCGTGCCCGGGCAGTTCCCCGGTGGATCTGAAAAGGAAGGAGCGGACGATGTTGTCCACTTTCGGTTCTCAGGTGCCGTCGTCACTGCTGTGGTGGGTGTGGGCTGAGAGAGAGAGAGAGATGTGTGTGTGTGTCAGTGTTTTGGTTTTTGCTTGAAGGGCCCAACTTCTGTCTTATAAGAGACACCAGCCTATCTGTCACTATGCTACTTTCAATGAAGAATTGCGAAAGTTGGAACTTCTGTTTCCTGGAAGTTTTCAGACCTCAGGGGCCTACCGAATTTTCCGCAAGAGAGACTGTTTTTTAAGCGAAAAATATGTAGAAGAAAAAGAAAATGTCAATTGAATTTTCTTGCACTTCGGGAGCTCTCTCTCTCTCTCTAAGTTCTTATTCTCGGTGTCGTCGTCATTCGCAGAAACTCCGCCGAAAAATCGCTGGAAATTCGCCGCTATCGCCGACTGGGATGGGCGCTATCGTTCGCCGCCGCTCACATCGCCAGGGGAAGCTCTCCGGAGAGAAGTTACCGCTACCTGTGTTGAGCAGCAACTGAGGAATATTGTTGTTGTTGAAGATTAAGCCAGCCTAGTGCTGGCACGGGCTCTTGCTCCTGGAGGAGCCCGTAACTGGATATCGAATACTGGGTTCAGCTCGACTTTTATGGGAGGGGTGGGCGTTGTCAAATTGGGGTCTTATTATCATTGGATGCCTGGGGCGTCTTTCTAGGCCTCTGCATCAAAGGTCTGCTCCCTGCAAATAATAATAATAATAATAATAATAATAATAATAATAATAATAATAATGACAGTTCATGGAGCTCAACCCCGTTCACGTGGGTGTTTTTTCAGTAAAATCGATCAAGTAAAGGATGAGGATAGTCCTTCATTTTATCCTTTCCTTTGTTCCATCCCGTGAGAAAATGTCTCCTAATTTACTTTTGTCTTGACTCCCGAGATGAATAAATATATAAATACAAAACTAATTCAACAAATAAGTTGATAATTAGATGAATAAATGCATAAATCATTGAATATGAAGTATATAAATAAATATAGTACTTAATGAAATGATCATTTCGAGAGCTATCGTTTCAGTTAACAGGACGCTATTGCGACTTTGCCAAAACATTGCCCGTTGCAGAAATGACTTGCAGTTACTCACTGCAAACTTTAACGGCTTCGCAGAATGTCAAGTATGAGCAGAAACCGAAGGCGAGGATGCACAAACTAAGCAGAGTTCTTCTAAAAAACCAGTAAATATTTCAGAGCTGAACACCGATTACAAAAATGAGGGAACGCTGATGTCCTCCATGAATAACTAGGAGACGGAAAGTTCTTTTTGGACAGCGGATGACAGATCGACCCAGCAAGCAACTACGTGTTCATCTAAGTGCCGCTCTTGTTGTTGAGGAAGGTCGGGAGCTCTTGGAGGGAGAAGAAGAGAGAGAAAGAGAGAGAGAGAGTTCTCCTGTGCATTTCTAGTATCTGGGTGTGCAAGCAAGGCTCGAAAACTGACTAGATGAGGGAAAAAAAAGTAAACAGCAAATTATATCTATAGATATTACTACGCCGGATGGGGGTTGGGTGAAATAGACTTTCTCAGTGCAGGTAGAGTGAGAATGGAAGAAGTCACACTACAAACTCCGCATTCACAAGAAATCACTTGGATTGTGGTTTGCAGGACTAGAGATGAAAAGATCTCAGCTTGACAATGATTAGTAAAGATTAGGGTGGGCATATGGTTGGTCTTATGGTGGGACATCAGTTTATCGTATTAGATATATTCAGTGTAGACTAATAACAAGCTCTCCTTTTCATATATAATATCATGGTTTGGGATATTCACGCAAATGTTAAGATGCCACCAAAAAGTCCTTCTGCCTTAGACTATTCGATATCACACAAAGCTACCCCCCCCCCACGAAACTTTCTCCCCCAGGCAACGTTAAACAATACTGCACCAAAAAAGGTTCCCAGTTAGTTGCCTTTGGGGTTCCACCCCCCCCCCCCCCCCCCTAGTTGTAGTACCTGAACCCCCCCCCCCCCCCCCCCCCCACCCCCCCCCCCCCCCCCCCCCCCCACCCCACCCCACCCCCCCCACCCCACCCCACACAACCCCCCACCAAAGCTCAGTCAACAAAACATTTCATGCATATTTGATCCCTCTAACCTTTCCGTTGGAAGGGTGTTAAGGGAAACAAAGCCACCTAACTCAGTGCCGGCCCCAGTCCGGATAGGAAGTAGACCCGCCAGTAAAAAACATTCTGCCAAAAACGATTACGAAATGAACCGTTCAAGACAGAAACGGTTGAAGGAGGGCTCACTGGAAACAGCTACCCCAAACTCATGGGATTAAGCTGAAAAGATGAACAGTATATTAATTTTTCCTCAAGCCTGTCTCAGTTTCCTAAAAAATATACCGGGCTCTTGCTCCGTCACCTGTTCCCTGCATTTGCCTAATCCCGGAAGGCATCGTTATGGTGAGAGAGAGAGAGACGAGAGAGAGAGAGAAAGGAGCGAGAGAGAGAGAGAGAGAGAAAGAGAGAGAGCACAGTCAGTCGTCAGTGGGGCAATTTGCAAGATTCAGCTTCTATGCCTCCATTGACACCGAGCCATTTGCAGATAGCTGTATCCCTTTTATCTGCTGTCTCTTACCGCAGATTCCCGAGAACATTCATGGCTCACTTCTGCTCTCTCCCAGTTTTGCTGGGAATAAATTATTTCTTTGTAATGTCAAATCCTTTATTCTCTTCGTTTGCTAAGTATCGCAGAGTGAAGTGGCGAAGGGAGTAATTATGCACCAGGATAATATTTTCTTTTTAGTGATCGTGCTGACAAAAGCGACAAATACCGTTTCTTGGTAACTATAGAATCCCTCTATAATGCCAAAATATGAACTATGTCATTATTTGTATTGCTAAATATATGTATTTGTACCGGAATAGAATGTATAATAAACGAATCAGTCAATGGAAACGTTGAAGAACGTTTTGAATTGAAAACAGGTTAAAAATGCTTCCAAGCGTAAAACTGCAGAGGATCTGTTGCTCCGAGCGCTCAGTGAAGCCATTGAGGCAATGAAACCGTGAAAGCCAGCCTTGATAGTAGCTGTAATTAGAAGGAAACGTTAACGACAAAGATTAACAACTGTAACAGACTTCCTTTTTAAGAATACCTTCAAATCGAAGCACTGGGAAAAAAATATGGGTTTATTTTTTACGGATAAGAGGAGTTCACTTATATGGAACGAAACAGTATTCAGATTCTTGTTTTAATTCAAACCGGTGACGCCTTCAAACTAGTAATATAGCTTTCATTTGCTCTCTTATCTTTGAGAGGAAAGAAAGAAAGAAGGAAAGAATGTTTACAAAGTCTCTGATTCATTACTTCCCCCAAAATGTCGAATTGTCTTCCCACTTGATGCCATGCTGATGATTTTGTGCAACCTACGATTATTACAGGTTTGGCTTGGGACGAAAGCCATCCTTTGTCCATTGTGGTATCTCCCAAAATGACGATGGACAGGTTTCGAGAACAGAACAGATTTCCTCCATATTTTATGGAATCTACGAGTCACATTTGCCATCTGTTGGACGGACCACTACCAATGAAGAGGAACCACAGCTTCTTATTGAGAGCGAAGATAAAATGTGTGATATTTTTGGAGGAACGTTGAATCTCTTGGATGCTTTACGATTACTCGTCATTTATCGTTAAATATCTTATAATTTCAAACGATTGAACACTTGTACTCGTTCTTACAAGACTCAATACCATTGATGATACGACCTTTCTGATTTACCAACAGTTTCATTATTGGAGACTTGTTCTCTTTGTCGGGAATTATTTGAGAGGAAGTACGATTATCACCAGTGCATGATGGGAATAATACCGTTTATCTTGACAATAATTCGAATATATACATTTATATATATATGTGTGTGTTATATCTATATATATATATATATATATATATATATATATATATATATATATATATATATATATGTGTGTGTGTGTGTGTGTGTGTGTGTGTGTATAGAAAGACATCGCGAAATAAAAGTCATAAAAAGGTCAGAGTAATTTGTGATACACAATTTCCGTGATTCTTGCATATTCATTTAAATTTTGATTTGTACACCTGACCTTAAAATGAAGGGTGTAGTTTGATTATTGATAGAAAAAAACTCAATTATGCCGGGAGGCAAAATATATTCGAGTCTGCTTTTTTGGCCTGCAGTAGCTTTAATTCACTTTGGTTATACGAGAATTCATTCCAGGCATTTGCATAACTGCAAACAGCACAGGACTCTGTTGGCGGCACCAAAATTATGAAGCAGTGATTCAGTTTAGATTGGTGCTGATTCGGTTACTTATTTCCAACCCTGTCTCGATGTCAGTTCGTCCCAGAATTCTCTCGTGAATATCAGTTCTTCGTTTTCATTCCGATGGTTACGATGCTTTCTTTCTCCTTGTGTTTTTTAATTAATGTGCAAAAGATTACGAATCTTGCTTCTGGATTTTTCTGTTCCCAGGACTGATGCCGCTGAACAGGACCAAATTCAAAACAGTTTATTCTAGTGTTGAAATTTTCCAACAACGGCAATGGTTATGTAGTTCAGATTTGTTTGCTTGGAAATATACATATATTGTGCCATTTACAGCACAAGATCTCTGTTCGTAGAATCGGAAATATCGCAGGCACCCCCCCCCCCCTGATTTGCTAGTATCTAGTTTTTGTTTGCTTTGATTTTTATAGCTGGTTTTTGACTTTTCCACGGTTACACACAAGTGTAAATTGAGCGGAAGGACTTGAGGAAAGGAATTCAAAGCGCCTGGTGTTGTACAGGCAAACGGCTTCAAAGGAAAACTAACTCTTCATGAGCGGGAGTAGCAGCCTTGATTTTGTTACACACACTATTTCACAATGCTTTGGCAACTGGAAATTAGTTGAACATTGGTTAGACCAAGAAGGGAGAATAAGCGTTGATTTTCGTAGCTTGAAATGAGGTGAATATTATTTACTCTTGTAATATCTGTGGCTCTTTCGACCATTACCAACTAGGTGTTCCTAATGGAATAAGCCACATTCATTTTTGCTCCCATATGATACTTAACCCATAGATCATGAGCCAGATACTGGCTTTGGTATCCTTTCATTGGCGAGCTGTATTTTTCATTAATATCTTCTCACTTTCTCTTTTCCCCTCAACGATGATGTCCCAGTCACCTATCTTCAAGATATCAATCAATCATTTGATTAGTCTTTTTTCCCTCTTGTAATTCATCTTTCTCACCCACTGACACATTTCCATGGTGTTACACATCATGATTTCTCTTCATTATTGATCCACCGTCTCCTCTCTTCCTGGAAAACAGATACCAATTACCTAAAATTACAGACATTAAAAAACTGTTTGTGTCTTCGCTTCTCGAGTAGTCATCGTTTTTACCTGGCATCATATTCATTTATTGATTTAAAGGCCGCAGTATCCTTACTTTGGCCGTCCAGTCTGCATCTTTGGTTTAGGAAACTCCAATCGTCTAAGACCCAATCTATTTCAAATTGAATCGTCTTTCTAATCTTGAATAATCTGAGCAATAGTCACCATATAAAACAGCATCGTTGTTTATCCGCGATTACATGCTTTCCCAAAGTGCTGGTAGAAAGCACCTGAGGGAGCAGTGGTTCCTAGTTCCTTACCTTTCATTTCTAGATTTGAACCAAAGTATTAGTTTCTATAGCCGATGTGGTAATGTTTGGGGACTTTCTTCGCATTCCATTGTACTAGATGATGCATGATGCTGTCCTTAATGATTGCCATACGCGGCTGAATGGCTTATGAAAATTGAAGATCCTAAATGTACCGTAATACATGTTCGATGATTCGAATTTTTCCTTTGAAAATAAAATTTGGCATTTGGAAAACCAAGTGTTGCCTCAGTACCGACTTCACCCTCACGCAGAATGAAGCGGAAAAAAAAATCATATCTTCAGTCTGATTTTTGACCTGTTGAAACTAAGACTCGTTGAGGATTGTTAGCACTCTGCTTGACGAGGATGAGCACATCTTGGGCTCATGTTGCTTGTGAAGTGGCCTTTCCTTAGAACAGTGAAGATGGGGCGGTCCTCTAACATTTCCATTGATCTGTGTGTGTCAAGAGATGATGAAATTGGGCATCAAAATCGTTTAGATATTTTGTTTTAACATTTTCTGGGAAAGAACCATACTCGTTCTTTTATCTAGTGAAATAAAGGACTGGTTTCTTAAGAAACTTAGATAATAGTAGAATCTTACCGAGCTGTCTGAGATATTTTTTTCTTGTTCTGTATTTATTTTAATTTGGAGGTGGGGTGGGGGCGATGGTTGCTGGGACTCTTTATCATTTACATCTATCATATTATCGTGTGCATGAAAAAAATACCAGTCACAAAAAAAAAAAAAAAAAAAATGTACAAACGCTTGTTTTTCTTGCTCGACAGAACTGATAAAATATGCGTCCCAGACGTTGCTGAAGAAAAACCAATATCTTATTGAAATGAAAACTTTACTCTTGCAATTCCGTTTCTGGTATCTTGTCTCGACTGGTGAATATTATTATTTTTTTTTTTTTGCTCTATCACAGTCTCCAATCGACTGGGTGGTATTTATAGTGTGGGGTCCGGGTTGCATCCTGCCTCCTTAGTAGTCCATCACTTTTCTTACTATGTGCGCCGTTTATAGGATCAACCTCTTCTGCATGAGTCCTAGAGCTACTTCAGCCTCTAGTTTTTCTAGGTTCCTTTTCAAGGGATCTTGGGATCGTGCCTAGTGCTCCTATGATTATGGGTACGATTTCCACTGGTCATATCCTATATCCTTTTCTTATTTCTATTTTCAGTATCTTGATACTTATCCATTTTTTCCCTCTCTTCTCTTCAACTCTGTTGTCCCCATGGTATTGCGACATCAATGAGTGACACTTTCTTCTTGACTTTTGTCAATCAATGTCACGTCTGGTCTATTGCACGTATCACCATATCTGTTTCTGATACCATAGTCCCAGAGGATCTTTTGCCTGATCGTTTTCTATTGTCTATCACTCCTTCAGGTTGGTGCTCGTACCACTTATTACTGCAAGGTAGCTGATGGTGCACAGGCTCCAGTGGAGGGCTTTGCCACTGAATCATGCCTCTTTTTGTACTGGTTCTGTGCAAGTGCCGGGCATTCGCTTGCTATGTGGTTTATGGTTTCATTTTTCGTATTGCACTTCCTACATATGAGAGATATGTTATTTCCGTCTATCGTTCTTTGAATATATCTGGGTTCTTAGGGCCTGATCTTGTGCCGCTGTTATCATTCCTTCAGTTTCCTTCTTAGCTCTCCCCTCTGTAGCCATTGCCATGTGTCATCGCTGGCTAGTTCTTTAGTCTGTCTCATGTATTGTCCGTGCATTGGTTTGTTGTGCCAGTCCTCTGGTTCTGTTGTCATTCTCCTGTCTCTGTATATTTCTGGGTCTTCATCTACTTTTTTATTAGTCCTTCTTCCCATGCACTCTTTAGCCACTCGTCTTCACTGGTTTCAGATATTGCCCCAGTGCTCTGTTCTCGATGTTGACGCAGTCCTCTATACTTAGTAGTCCTCTCCCTCCTTCCTTTCGTGTTATACATAGTCTGTCCGTATTTGCTCTTGGGTGTAGTGCTTTGTGTATTGTCATATGTTCCTGGTTTTCGATCTATGCTGCGGAGTTCTGCCTTCGTCCATTCCAGTATCTGAGTACTGGCACTGCCCATGTGTTTATGGTGTTGACGTATCGCCTTTAGTCTCGCATATATTCTTTCCTGATCGTGTCCTTCATCTCTTGGTATTTTTTATATCTCCTCCTTCCATTATTCCCATGTATTTGTATCCAGTCTCATCCAGTGTTTGATGCTGCCTCCCATCCGGTAGCTTTTTCCCTTCAGTTCTCGTTACTTTTGCCTTTTTGTATGTGACCAAGAGTATTTTTTCTATTCCAAACTCCATCCTGAATGTTCCCCAGATACAATCCTTACAGTCTGGATTAGGGTATCTATTTCCTTGATGCCTTTACCCATACAGCTTGATGTCGTCCATGAACATTTAGATGGTTGATTCTGTTGCCTCTTTTCTTGAGGTTGGTACCCGGCATCATCTTCGTAGTACTTTTGTCATGGGAATCATGGCTACTACGAAGAGTAGTGGGGACAGTGAGTCGCCCTGGAAGATCCCTCTCCTGATATTAACCTCTGCTAGTTCTTATTCCAGAGCTTGTAAGTATTGTATTCCAGTTGCGCATTGTATTTTTGAGGAAGCTGATGGGTGTTTCCTCTGCCCCATATATTTTCATGCTCAATTCTATTAGCCATGTGTGTGGTATCAGTCGAAGGCTTTCTTATAGTCTATCCATGCCATGCTTAGGTTGGTTTTTTCCTTCTCCTACTGTTCTTTATTACATTTTGTCTATCAGGAGCTGGTCTTTGTGCCCCTACACTTCCTTCTGCAGCCTTTCTGTTGGTGGGGGATGGTGTTTTGTCTCCTCTAGGTAGTTGTATAGCCTTTCACTGATGATACCTGTTAGTAACTTCCACATTATTGGTAGGAGGTGATAGGCCTGTAGTTACTGGCTATATTTCCTTACTCCTGTCCTTTTTGTACTAAGGATGTTCTTTCCTGTGGTCATCCATTTGGGCTGCTTGGTGATTTGAGATACAATGCTGGTGTTGTTCTGCTATTCGTGGGTGTAGGCCCTTGAAGTTTTTTGAGCCAGTATCCCTGGACTTCATCGGGACCTGGGGCTTTCATTTTGTTTGGCATTTTTTTCTTTAGTTGGTATCTGACTGTGTCTGTCGTGATCTCTGTGAATCTTTGTTTTATTCTCCCTGTTTCTTCTTCCTTGACTTCCTGGAGCATGTTGCATGTTTGTTGTGTTGATACCCAGATTGCTCCCATAAGTTTTCCCAGAGTCTCTTACTTGGTTCGGCTTTCAGGAATTTCTGGGGGTGGTTGTCTTCCCCTCTTAGTGGCTGTATAGTCTTTTCTGGTTGGTTCCGAATAGTTTGTTCTGTTGGTATCCCTTATTTCTGTTCATGTACCGTTGGATCTTATGTGCTTTGGCCTTAATCCTCTGTTTTACATCTTCTATTGTGTTGTTTAGTCCCTCTCTTGTAACTTTGTATTTCTCGTTCGGTTCCTCCTTGTTTTCTTGCTTCTTAGCCTTTTTTTCTGTCATCTCTTCAGTTTTACTCAAGTCCGATCTCATCACCATGATTTGCTTTTCCAGGCGCCTTTCCAAGGAGGAGGTTTGCTGTTTTGGTTTCTGTTGGGTTGGTTGTGCTGGTGGGTTGGGGTTGGTTCGAATCCCCATCAGTTTCTGCTACAATCTTGCTCCTGCATATGTCAAAGTTATTTGTTTTCTGTGATACTGGTGGTGTGTATTATGCCCATTTTTATTTTCATTGACCTCACTTGTTTCTCCCTTAATTTCTTGGTGTTTGTAGCTGGTTTCATGGAGGGGATCTTGTCCTCTCTGTATCTGGCTCCATCCATGTCTAATCTTTTCTACCCATTCCGTCCTCTCTGTTTTACTTCGTCGGTGTTTTCTACCGCATGGCGTTGTTTGATACCTCATCCTCCCTGTCGTCTTCTGTGGCATCGTCTCTCAGTTCGTCTTCGTGTAAATTCGTTGTCGTGTGACATTTCCCTTTCCAGTTCTTCTCTTTCTGTTGGGGAGAGCCAGTCTTTTTCTTTATGTTTCCTTACTTGGTCTGCCAGCCTCTGCTCTGTTTGGGGGGGGTGTTTATTCCTCTCAATTCCAGATGTTGACCAATCTTCTTCTATATCCTCTCTCCGTCGGGTTGCTTCTGATGTAGCATCTCCATATTTCCTTATTTTCTTCTTTGTCCATTGCTTCCTTTTTGCCTCTGTAGCTCCAATCTCAGGCTGTTGATTACTGTCGTTGTGGTGATCAGTTGCTGGATGACGACCTCCAAGTACCTGACCGTCTTCCCTTCAATTGGGTTTGAATGGGTTACCCTGGTTGCCGGACGAAGCTCCTCTGTTTGCCAGAGGTTCCATTTACGTCGTGTCGTTTATTCCTTCATTTCTTTTCCATCATTGCTGAGTTTTGCTATTTAACCCATAGCTGGGCCCTACCCCATCAGGGTAGGTACTCATTTACAGCTGAGTAGGACTGAGGAAATTATGGTAACGATTCCTTTCCCAGGAATCAACGCCGAGGAGAGCGGTCACCCATCCATCGACTGACCTGCCCCAATGTTGCTTAACTTGATTAAGCTATTGACGACCTAACCCACTCCTCCACGGCGCCACATTATTTTATTATTATTATTTTTTTTTTTTTTTTTTTGTTGGTCTATCACAGTAATAATAATAATAATAATATTATTATTAGTACTACTGGATAAAGACATCCACAGCTATGTAAATGTACATATGTCTGAATTCAGAAACAGTAAGGTTAGCTTTCGGGAATCTGTTCGATCCCCTTTTCAACCAGACATGTTGATGTAGCGTTGCGACCAAGTAACCATAAAAGGAATGAAAATAAGCGACTTGTTTATGAACTATGGGAAACCGGGTCGTCAATCATAGATCAGGCAATGCCGCCGTTTTCTGTCGAAAGCCTGGCCAGTCCCGTCTGCTACATCTTAGTGTAGCCGATGCTGCCGGGCGTTTTATGCTGTTGAGGACACCAAAACGACCCACATTGGGCAAGTGACCAATTAGACGGCATTGCTTGATCTGCTATGCTTGATGACCGGTTCCATAGTTCATAAACAGGTCGGTTATTTGGACTCAATATATGTTTACTTAGTCGCAGTGCTACATCAACGTATCACGTTGAAAAGGAAATGAACAGATTCCCGAGTGCTATCCTTACTGTTTTGAATTTAAATATATGACATTTACATAACTGTGGATTTGTTTCCTCCAGTTTGAAGACTTATGCTACTTTGAGTAATTATTAATTATTATTATTATTATATTATTCTTTTTATTATATTATTATTTTTTTTTTTTTTTTTTTTTTGCTCTATCACAGTTCCTCAATTCGACTGGGTGGTATTTATAGTGGGGGGTTCCCGGGAGGGTTGCATCCTGCCTCCTTAGGGAGTCCATCACTCTTTCTTACTATGTGTGCCGTCTCTAGGATCACACTCGTTTCTGCATGAGTCCTGGAGCTACTTCAGCCTCTAGTTTTTCTAGATTCCTTTCAGGGATCTTGGGATCGTGCCTAGTGCTCCTATGATTATGGGTACGATTTTCTACTGGCATATCCCACATCCTTCTTATTCTATTTTCAGATCTTGATACTTATCCAATTTTTTCCCTCTCTTCTCTTCAACTCTGGTGTCCCATGGTATTGCGACATCAATGAGTGATACTTTCTTCTGACCTTGTCAATCAACGTCAAGTCTGGTCTGTTGCACGTATCACCCTATCCGTTCTGATACCATAGTCCCAGAGGATCTTTGCCTGATCGTTTTTCTATCACTCCTTCATGGTTGGTGCTCGTACCACTTATTACTGCAAAGGTAGCTGATGTTCTTGCACAGGCTCCAGTGGAGGGCTTTTTGCTACTGAATCATGCCTCTTTTTGTACTGGTTCTGTGCAAGTGCCGGGCATTCACTTGCTATGTGGTTTATGGTTTCACTTTTTCGTATTGCACTTCCTACATATGGGAGAGATGTTATTTCCGTCTATCGTACTTTGAATATATCTGGTTCTTAGGGCCTGATCTTGTGCCGCTGTTATCATTCCTTCAGTTTCCTTCTTTAGCTCTCCCCTCTGTAGCCATTGCCAATTGTCATCGCTGGCTAGTTCTTTTAGTCTGTCTCATGTATTGTCCGTGCATTGGTTTGTTGTGCCAGTCCTCTGTTCTTTCTGTCTTTCTCCTGTCTCTGTATATTTCTGGGTCTTCGTCTGCTTTTATTAGTCCTTCTTCCCATGCACTCTTTAGCCACTCGTCTTCACTGGTTTTCAGATATTGCCCCAGTGCTCTGTTTTCGATGTTGACGCAGTCCTCTATGCTTAGTAGTCCTCTCCCTCCTTCCTTTCGTGTTATGTATAGTCTGTCCGTATTTGCTCTTGGGTGTAGTGCTTTGTGTATTGTCATATGTTTCTGGTTTTCTGATCTATGCTACGGAGTTCTGCCTTCGTCCATTCCACTATTCTTGCGCTGTATCTGAATACTGGCACTGCCCATGTGTTTATGGCTTTTATCATATTTCCGGCGTTGAGTTTTGACTTAAGTATCGCCTTGAGTCTCTGCATATATTCTTTCCTGATCGTGTCCTTCATCTCTTGGTGTTTTATATCTCCTCCTTCCATTATTCCCAGGTATTTGTATCCTGTCTCATCTATGTGTTTGATGTTGCTCCCATCTGGTAGCTTATCCCTTCAGTTCTCGTTTACTTTGCCTTTTTGTATGTTGACTAAGGCGCATTTTTCTATTCCAAACTCCATCCTGATGTCCCCAGATACAATCCTTACAGTCTGGATTAGGGTATCTATTTCCTTGATGCTCTTACCATACAGCTTGATGTCGTCCATGAACATCAGATGGTTGATTCTGTTGCCTCTTTTCTTGAGTTGGTACCCGGCATCCATCTTCTGTAGTACTTTTGTCATGGGAATCATGGCTACTACGAAGAGTAGTGGGGACAGTGAGTCGCCCTGGAAGATCCCTCTCCTGATATTAACCTCTGCTAGTCTTATTCCAGAGCTTGTAAGTATTGTATTCCAGTTGCGCATTGTATTTTTGAGGAAGCTGATGGTATTTTCCTCTGCCCCATATATTTTCAGGCATTCTATTAGCCATGTGTGTGGTATCATGTCGAAGGCTTTCTTATAGTCTATCCATGCCATGCTTAGGTTGTTAGTTATTATTATTATTATTATTATTATTATTATTATTATTATTATTATTATTATTATTATTATTATTATTATTAAGTCAATGAAACCTATTCATGTGGAACAAGCCCACCAAAGGGGTCATTAACTTGAAATTCAAGCTTCCAAGAATAATATGGTGTTCATGATGGAGATGAATATAATCCTGAAGTTGATTGCACGGACAAATGTCATTGGCGTGATATCAAGCCTGTGCAAATGGGGTCGTGTCTTTGAAGAGACGTCAGTGCCCTTCACTTCTTGAAGGACGACCTGGTTCACTTCTGCATTAAAATGAGCGGGGAGGCGGGTGTTTGCTCTGTGCCACGAATCTGATACTGACATCTCTCTCGCTGGAAACAATAGCTCCTCCGTCAGTTCGTTGTGATTTAGCATTTCTTTACACATTTATGATCTGACGCTGGAATTATGCTAATCTTCCAGCGTCAGGTCATACACGTCACAAGAAAAAAAAGCTATTTCACAGGAACTAAGGGAGCTATTGTTTTCAACAAGAGAAAATGTAAATAGCAGATTAACATAATGCTGTGAGTAGTTAATAAGATTTTTACATAGCTATTTCTGTTTCAATAATGAGTTTTAAAATAATCCCATAAAATTTCCGGATATTTAAGGGAACTGGTGAAATTAAAGGTCCAGGGTACCTAGAAACAATTAAAGATCAAAACATCATTCAGTCCTCGGCGATAGGTTATAATATTGACTGCCTCCCACATAAATGTTCATAAGTAACCGGAACGCGCAATTTCACATACGTATGCATTTGCGTGTGTTGTAAATATATATATATATATATATATATATATATATATATATATATATATATATATATATATATATATATTGTTGTGTGTGTGTGTGTGTGTGTGTGTGTGTGTGTGTGTGTGTGAGCGAATACCACAGAAAAAATATTAGACAGAAATTCGTACTAAGCTCTAATGAGACATGTCGACTATGTCCCATTAAAGGACGAAAGCGCTCGGTACGAATCTCTGCCTATTATTTTTTCCTGTGGTATTCGTTTATATCATGAAGTCACTTGCATATACACATGAAAATTTATCTTCTAAATAATTAACATACAAATGTATGTAGTGTGTTTTTTGTTGTGTGTGGGGCAGTAGATACCCTATATCCAGTCTGTCTCCCAATCTCATTATTCTCCAGATTATGGAGATATGCATCGAGAGGAAGAGCTGAAACATTTCCAATGGAAACCTGTGACGCTTTTGGTGAAATTAGTGATTTGCTTCTTCCATCAATGGGCTAATGCCGAACCCGTGCCAATGAGGATTCATCTCCCCCTAACGTTACGAGGCTCTCATTCCATCACAATATTTCGCTGATTATATTCACTTTCCCGAATGAATGTGTAATTATATCCTTTTGTATCTGCATTTAATCTCGTCTTTAGTTTGTAGAGGCTTGATTTTGCTGCAATAATGATGATAATAATAATTGAAACATTCATTATTATTATTATTGTTATTTATTTATTTATTTATTTTTTTTTTGCTCTATAACAGTCCTCCAATTCGACTGGGTGGTATTTATAGTGTGGGGTTCCGGGTTGCATCCTGCCTCCTTAGGAGTCCATCACTTTTCTTACTATGTGTGCCGTTTCTAGGACCACACTCCTCTGCATGAGTCCTGGAGCTACTTCAGCCTCTAGTTTTGTTTTCTAGATTCCTTTTCAGGGATTTTGGTATCGTACCTAGTGCTCGTATGATTATGGGTACGATTTCACTGGCATATCCCATATCCTTCTTATTTCTATTTTCAGATCTGATACTTATCCATTTTTCCCCTCTCTTTCTCTTCAACTCTGGTGTCCCATGGTATTGCGACTTCAGTGAGTGATACTTTCTTCTTGACTTTGTCAATCAACGTCCACGTCTGGTCTGTTTGCACGTATCACCCTATCCGTTCTGATACCATAGTCCCAGAGGATCTTTGCCTGATCGTTTTCTATCACTCCCTCAGGTTGGTGCTCGTACCACTTATTACTTGGCAAGGTAGTGATGTTTTCTTGCACAGGCTCCAGTGGAGAGCTTTGCCACTGAATCATGCCTCTTTTTGTGACTGGTTCTGTCACAAGTGCCGAGCATTCGCTTGCTATGTGGTTTATGGTTTCATTTTTCGTATTGCACTTCTTACATATGGGAGAGATGTTTATTTCCATCTATCGTTCTTTTGAACATATCTGGTTCTTAGGGCCTGATCTTGTGCCGCTGTTATCATTCCTTCAGTTTCCTTCTTTAGCTCTCCCCTCTGTAGCCATTACCATGTGTCATCGCTGGCTAGTTCTTTAGTCTGTCTCATGTATTGTCCGTGCATTGGTTTGTTGTGCCAGTCCTCTGTTCTGTCTGTATTTCTCCTGTTTCTGTATACTTCTGGGTCTTCGTCTACTTTTATTAGTCCTTCTTCCCATGCACTCTTTAGCCACTCGTCTTCACTGGTTTTCAGATATTGCCCCAGTGCTCTGTTTTCGATGTTGACGCAGTCCTCTATACTTAGTAGTCCTCTCCCTCCTTCCTTTCGTGTTATGTATAGTCTGTCCGTATTTGCTCTTGGGTGTAGTGCTTTGTGTATTGTCATATGATTCCTGGTTTTTCTGATCTATGCTGCGTAGTTCTGCCTTCGTCCATTCCACTATTCCTGCGCTGTATCTGTTATTCTGGCACTGCCCATGTGTTTATGGCTTTTATCATATTTACGGCGTTGAGTTTTGACTTGAGTATCGCCTTTAGTCTCTGCATATATTCTTTCCTGATCGTGTCCTTCATCTCTTGGTGTTTTATATCCCCTCCTTCCATTATTCCCAGGTATTTGTATCCTGTCTCATCTATGTGTTTGATGTTGCTCCCATCTGGTAGCTTTATCCCTTCAGTTCTCGTTACTTTGCCTTTTTGTATGTTGACTATGGCGCATTTTTCTATTCCAATCTCCATCCTGATGTCCCCAGATACAATCCTTACAGTCTGGATTAGGATATCTATTTCCTTGATGCTCTTACCATACAGCTGATGTTGTCCATGAACATCAGATGGTTGATTCTGGTGCCTTTTTTGTCTTGGAGTTGGTACCCGGCATCCATCTTCTGTAGTACTTTTGTCATGGGGATCATGTCTACTACGAAGAGTAGTGGGGACAGTGAGTCGCCCTGGAAGATCCCTCTCCTGATATTAACCTCTGCTAGTCTTATTCCAGAGCTTGTAAGTATTGTATTCCAGTTGCGCATTGTAATTTTGAGGAAGCTGATGGTGTTTTCCTCTGCCCCATATATTTTCAGACATTCTATTAGCCATGTGGTTTGGTATCATGTCGAAGGGCTTTCTTATAATCTATCCATGCCATGCTTAGGTTGGTTTCCTTCTCCTACTGTTCTTCATTACCATTTTGTCTATCAGGAACTGGTCTTTTGTGCCCCTACACTTCCTTCTGCAGCCTATCTGTTGGTGGGGGATGGTGTTTGTCTCCTCTAGGTTAGTTGTATAGCCTTTCACTGATGATACCTGTTAGTAACTTCCACATTATTGGTAGGCAGGTGATATGGCCTGTAGTTACTGGCTATATTTCTTACTCTTGTCTTTTTGTACTAAGGATGTCTTCCTGTGGTCATCCATTTGGGTGCTTGGTGATTTGAGATACAATGCTGGAGTTGTTCTGCTATTCGTGGGTGTAGGGCCTTTAAGTTTTTGAGACAGTATCCGGGACCTTGGGCTTTCCAGTTTGGCATTTTCTTAGTTGGTGTCTGACTGTGTCTGTCGAGATCTCTGTGAATCTTTGTTTTATTCTCCCTGTTTTCTTCTTCCTTGACTTCCTGGAGCCATGTTGCATGTTTGTTGTGTGATACCGGATTGCTCCATATGTTTTCCCATAGTCTCTTGTACTTGGTTCGGCTTCAGGAATTTCTGGGTGGTTGTCTTCCCCTCTTAGTTGGCTGTATAGTCTTTCTGGTTGGTTCCGAATAGTTTGTTCTGTTGGTATCCCTTATTCCTGTTCATGTACCGTTGGATCTTATGTGCTTTGGCCTTAAGCCTCTGTTTTACAGCTTCTATTGTGTTGTTTAGTCCCCTCTCTTGTACTTTGTATTTCTCGTTCAGTTCCTCCCTTGTTTTCTTGCTCCATAGCTTTTTTCTGTCATCTCTTTCAGTTTATTCAAGTCAGATCTCATCACCATGATTTGCTTTTCCAGGCGCCTTTTCCAAGGAGGTTGCTGTTTTGGTTTCTGTTGGGTTGGTTGGCTGCTGGTGTTGTGTTCGAATCCCCATCAGTTCTGCTACTAATCGTGCTCTGCATATGCCAAGTTATTGTTTCTGTGATACTGGTGGTGTGTATTATGCCCATTATTTCATTGACCTCACTTGTTTTCTCCATTAATTTCTTGGTGTTGTAGGCTTTCATGGAGTGGATCTTTGTTCTCTCTGTCTCTGGCTCCATCCATTGTCTAATCTTTTCTACCCATTCCGTCCTCTCTGTTACTTCGTCGGTGTTTGCTTCGTGTGTCGTTGTTTGATACCTCATCCTCCCTGTCGTCTTCTGTGGCATCGTCTTCGTGTAATTCGTTGTCGTGTGACATTTCCCTTTCCAGTTCTTCTCTTTCTGTTGTGGGGAGAGCCAGTTCTTTTTCTTTATGTTCCTTAGTTGGTCTGCCAGCCTCTGCTCTTTTTGGGGGGTGTTATTCCTCTCATTCCAGATGTTGACCAATCTTCTTCTATATCCTCTCTCCGTCGGGTTGCTTCTGATGTAGCATCTCCATATTTCCTTATTTTCTTCTTTTGTCCATTTTTTCCTTTTTGCTTCTGCAGCTCCAATCTCAGGCTGTTGATTACTGTCGTTGTGGTGATCAGTTGCTGGATGACGACCTCCAAGTACCTGACTGTCTTCCCCTTCAATTGGGTTGAATACCTGGTTGCCGGACGAAGCTCCTCTGTTGCCAGAGGTTCCATTTACGTCGTTGTCGTTTATTCCTTCATTTCTTTCCATCATTGCTGAGTTTTGCTATTTAACCCATAGCTGGACCCTACCCCATCAGGGATAATAATAATAATAATAATAATAATAATAAAATAATAATAATAATAATAATAATAATAATAATAATTAATTATTATTATTATTATTATTATTATCATTCTTATTATTATTATTATATTATTATTATTATTATTATTATATTATTATTATTATTATTCTATGGAAAGGAGGATGCTGGTTCGGCAGCATTGATTTTATAGAAATTGTTTTCTATTCTTCTCATCATGCTTTTCCAATGTTAACTTAAACTCGCAAGTAATGCCCTTGGAAGCCATTGGGAAAAAAGTCAAAATTGAGGTTTATTCAAATTCAGATCTAGCTTGCATTATCTTTAGAGTAATGCAGTTTCCAACGAATAGTCAGAATGGTGAAAAATTTAAAGAAGAAGGCCGATATTTGTTCTGGTTCCTTACCAGAAATTCTCAAGGCTGTGGCTTTGGGTAGACTGATGTTGGAGTCATGCTTTACCTTATTTGTAGTTTGGGGAGGGGTGGGGGGGGACTAGCAGGGGGTGTCCCATGAGCTGAATTTCCATTGGTCGGGGGCGCTAAGCTCATCTCCTATTGGCAGCTGGAAAGTAACTTCCAGCTGCCGCAACCTTGCACATCAGCAGAGCTGGACTGAGTCCTTACCGGCGGTAGGTGACGTTGCGTGACATCACGGCAGACCGAATTCTCATTATACTTCGCGTCAAAAATTGGCTAATATATATATATATATATATATATATATATATATATATATATATATATATATATATATATATATATATATATATATATATATATATATATAAATGACGTCAAAAGGGGGAAAGAGCTAAAGATTCTGCGTCTATGAGGCGATTGCCGGTTATAGAACTCCTGGAAATGTAGTTAATTCAAAGCGGCAGGGAACGAGAGAAAAAACGAATTATCGAAAGTCTCAAGGTTTGAATTTGCTCTTCGTGTAATATAGCAAAGTTCGTCGGAAAATTTTTATTTTACTCCGAATGGTGAGGCTTCGTTTCCTTTCATGAGAGAGAGAGAGAGAGAGAGAGAGAGAGAGAGAACTTTCACTGCCTAAATATGGCCCATTTTATTTCATTATGCAATTTAATTTCCTATTCATTCTTATTAAATTGATTTCTTTTAATTACGTTGTCTTCCCACTTCTGAGCAAAAGTTACATTCATTTAAATGTTTCGATCAACCAAATAATGATCAGATATACTCCAGCCACTCCTCCTGTCACTAATCCATCAATCAACTTGTTCTTGGCCACAATCCATCATACTTCCTACATTGGCCTTTTTTCGCTTCCCGGTTATTGATGTTCTTCTTTGGAATCCAAGAAATATTTTCCAACCCGATCACTCTCTGTCTCTCTCAATCCCTCGCGTCCTGAATCACCCAGCACAACCATCCTTCGTCGTTCACCAAGCATAAATCTTACAGTTTTTTTTTCCTTTCTCGTGGGGGACTAACCCTTTCCCCCGCCCCCTCAGTAACCCTTACTTTAACACAGGTTCCCTTCCCTAGCTCTAACCTGTCTATAAATTACTTAAATGTATTTATCAGATTAAATCCTTCAACCACAGGATGTGCTTTACTACTCATTTTCTCTGCTGCCCCGTTTAAGGTCTTAAAGATTCGCTTATACGCCCTTCCTTTTCCACCACTTTATGGTGTCTTCATAGTATTCTTATGATTCTATTTACTATTCACACACACACACACACACACACACACACACACACACACACATATATATATATATATATATATATATATATATATATATATATATATATATATATATATATATATATATATATATATATATATATATATATATATATATATATATATATATATATATATATATATAAATATAGGAATTTTTTTCTGTCATTTAAAGGAAGCGATGGGGAAAGGGAAGTGGCGGGTTAGCTGTTATTGGTGGTATTTATTCTCTTCAATGGGAAAAGTGTGTTTCATCTGTCGTGGCCAATTAGTCTCTTCACCTTTGTCTCCTGAAGGCTTTATGGCATCTCACTGCTACAAATACGTCGCGCTCACAGACTAATTTTTGAAGGTTCTTACAGCAATCACGGAGACATTAAACGTGGGTTCCGGATACGAACCCGAATAGTACACAGTAGACGAATGCTCAGCCTAAGAAGCTTAAGAGGGCAGGCGTTGCCTTGGTCGGAGCTGCAGTAACTATCTCGGCGATGGTGGCGTAGCAATTACAAACGGAGTAAAGGTTGAGTCATTGGAGGCTAAATTGACCAACCAGGAGAGAGTTTTAGCGAAATTGCGCGCCATTAGCACAGTTTACGGTTGGGGAATGGTTAGCGTTGGAGATTTGAGGAACACTTATGCCTTGCAGTTTACTGTAGAAGGGATTATGGGTGACCTAGAAGTGACAATTTTCTTTTTACTTTACACACTTCAATTTGGACTATTGGAGAGACTGATTCCTTGGTGGATGAGATTAATCTCAGATGCAAGCGGTAATAGCGGTAAAATGTCACCGGAAGCACAGGGCCGTGCTTCTGGTGGCATTTAACCTTCAGGTGTGTTAGAGTCCACTTAGAAGGATTCAGATCGACTGGGGAACGAACGTGGTGTGATTTGTTTAGGTATTGTGGTCGTTTCTGTGACAGAGGTTAGTCGTAGGCATTCTGATGAGTATGAAGGTGTTGTTTCGCAGTTACATAATTAGACCTTTTCGTAGCATCTCCAATGGCTTTGTAGAAATGTTGCAGGAATATGGACTCTGTACTACGTATGGGGATAAATATCAATCTTCGGCTGTTGAATTTTAAGTTAGGGTGTGTTTTAGTCCACTATAAGTACTCTATTTGTGACAGCGGGGTTTTTTTGTATTAAGGGACGTAGACGTAGACGTAAGGGGTTGCGAGTTCCAACTGACACCTGACGGGACAGTTTCCCAGTGCACCTTGAAACCATTTCCCAGGAGATATCTAGTGGTCCCCTTGCAGACAGGATCCTTCCGTTCTGCGCCAATTCGTCTCCATCACTGGTACCGGAGGGTCACAAGTGTTCGATGGCACCTGCAAAATAATCTCCTCTCCGTTTTTGGGGTAGAGCGAGGGAGTGGGTTATAATTCACCAGCGAATATCTTTCTTCAACATTGACATCTGCGTCATGGAGCGGCGGAGTTGCCGGAGGGTGGCAGAGATAAACTAGTACTTTGTCGGCATCGATAGAAGAGGAGGAGGACCTTCCTTAGACGCAGGAATTCATACTGCCAGGTGCTATGGCGTTGTTGAGGATGAATATAGTCAAAATGTGGCACCAAAGTGCTGGCCGAGCTCTCTGTTACGAACAGGACTATAATATGCCACTCAGTATGGGGGTCGTTTAGGGCAAAGGGTGAATAATTGAAAGTGATCGGACGAAACTCGACCTTTCCGGTGAGGACTTGGCAGTGTCAGTCAAGTCTGGAGGCGTTTGGAAACAGATCACCTGAAACGGAAGGAGATTCAGCATAGAACTTTCTGGAAAGAAATATCAGGTTACAAATCCGGATTCAAGGGAGTGCCTGTGGCAAGTCGCGTGTTCGTTTGTCCTAATGGGAGGGGGGACAACAAGGCACAATGAGAAGCTGAGGCTGAGATGATCACTCGTGACATACGCAGATATTTAAGCTCATAGTTAATTACCCGTTGGAGAGGTAAGCTGATTGACATTTGATGCCTTCGTTTATGTTTGTGGGTTTCCTTTGTTATGGATGTATGTATTTTGTTTGGTGAATGACTCTTATTTAATAATATTATGGGAATTATCCCATATTGTTTCATGTTCGGTAACAAAGTGGGTTATTTTTCTGTTTGACAGATGTATCGTTGATGAAGCCACAATTATGGGAAATAGAGTGAAAGACTTTGTATACATCTATCTTAACTAAAATTCAGACTATCAAACCATATTTAATTCAATATGGAACATTTAGTGGCTGTGTTGGGAAACAGAATTTGGTTTTCATTTTATTTCCACTATTGATTCCTTGACACTTGAGGTGGGCGTTTATAACCTATTTTAGCTTCTTTCCATTCAACCAGCATTACGTTGGGTTTGTAAAATAAAAGTTATGAGAGAGAGAGAGAGAGAGAGAGAGAGAGAGAGAGAGAGAGAGAGAGAGAGAGAGAGAGGTGGGTTGAGGCCTTGATGTACTCCACTGGAATATTCCTTTTTTGCTTATATATTAGCAAACATGTTCTTCTATTTTCTTGTGCAATCTCAACATTTTTTGTTTGCTTGTCCGTCAGAATAAACGTATATCTTACATATCTAATTATATGCGTAAGATTATTTTGTCGCTCAGCTTTCTGCTGTATTGTCACATACATAACTAGTCTGTATGAAAGGGCCTGTGTTAAAAATCAACGATCTTTCTTCCACCCTTCGTGAAGCTCCTTGCAAAGTGAAAAACCATTTCAAACCGTTACCGAAGGGAGACGCAGACCTTAACATTCTGTCTATCCAAACCGAATATCATACATTTAATAACTTTCTGACAAACATTTTGCAGCAGCGAAATTAATGGAAGTTTTGATTACACGTCTTCATGTTATTGCCATTATTAATACGCACAAAATAAAATGTGTGTAAAAGTGTTAGAACGAATCCAGCATCTCCCTGGAATGAACAACAAATCTCGACCTCAGGTAACCTTGTAAGAGTTGTCGAAACTACCTCCCACCCCCATCCCACAACCCCCGTCCCGGCCCATCCCAACCCAAATACGATATACTTTTCCCATGATTAATGGGGTACACATTATTCCTGGCTATTTCCTTCGTTCAAGAAAGTAAGACGGCCGTTATCTTTTACTTTTTCTCACTGTCTTCACTATAATAATAATTATTATTATTGCTGCTATGATAATAATTATTATTATTGCTGCTTTAATCTCTGAACTTTCGGTAATAGAAAACCTTGCAGGAGTCGTTTGGTTTGGTGTCATCCGACCGTTGATTCTTTCAACTCCGTCTCTCCATTTAGACTGAAATTCGAAAATTGTTAACTTCTATAGCTTTATAGCCCAATATAGTCTTAATTTCATGACATGTTAGCATCCCAAGTCATTTTTCAGCTTTATCCTGACTTCCTTAACAAGAATTTTGCTCTAAAAATGTTATATCTATTATTACCCTTTATCCTCGAAATAGTATAAGAATTTTAGAGTTTTATGAGAGCGTAAGTTACAATTGTTGTCTGTATATCATTGGTACGGTCGCAAGTGTTATATGCATTATACATCAGATAGAAACTCAAGACTCGAACAAAATGACGATAGTGTGTCCATAGACATAAATCCTGGAGACCAGAGAAATCATGTGACATTGTTACAGTTTTTGTTTGAAGTATTAAATGAAAACATTCCCATTAACTAATTAGTTAGTACTGAACGCTCACAAATACGCAGAAAAAAGCAAATGTTCGTCATTCATTTCAATATAGGTAGAGTTCTGTTACTGTTTCGGCTTCAAAAGAGAAAATAATGATTTCCTGGTTTGTTTTTACTGCACTCTCTCCTAAATCTATTGTTAGGAAGCCTTTTAACTTTTCTAAAACGAAAAGGCCCTGAAAATTTTCTTTACAAATTTGAGCCAACTACAAAAAGTTTTATTAGTGAACTTGTTCAATAAACAAGAAAAGCAAATGCACTAGGGCGTCTGTTGAGTTCGAATTTGAAAAGGGATGATTCTTTTTGTATTTTAGAAATCATCGATCTCGATGGCCCAAGGATTTTGACAGCTATTGCACATGGAATAATTTTGCCACATAATTCATTTTTGGGGGTTTACTTTTAAGATAGAGGTGGGCGCCGGGTAACATTTGATGATTCCTATATTAATTTTAGGTTTTCACCTAAAATTCATCTCATTTTCCATTTCACTGTGGCAATTCTGTTCTGCGAAGGTTATTCATAGATTAATCTGTTATTTTATCATTATAAAATAATAATAAGGATAATAATAAATCTATCGACTAAAGGGTAACCCATTAGGTTTAAAATAAAATATTCTTCCCTAACAAAAAATAGATGTTTGACAAGTTTGTAATTGCCTGTTCTGAGTCAGATGAAAGAGGTTCGTGAAATGCTCCCATGTTATATAATTTCCGAGCATGAACGATGAATATTTGATATCTGAATATCTACATTTATTTAAAAAAATTTGTGCAAAGCGGGATTACAATCGATGAAGAATCAGACACTTCGCGTTATCATAATATTTCTTGAACTGGGCTCTGTGTCTTTCATTTAATCTCTTCTTCTTCTGGTCAGGTTCCTTTATGTTACAAAAACAAATAAACAACGCGTAGACAATACAGTTATCCATAGAGCGTCTAATCAAGGCCACCGAAAGAGATATTTTTTCGTAGAGCAGAGCTATAGCTTAGCCACACTGCTTACCTCAGTATCATTCAGAGCTAGACATACTTTGGCTCTGTTCAAGACTACTTGTTCATCCAGAGTAATTTAGGTAGGAAGGGGGGGGGGGGGGGGGGGGGGGGGGGGGGGGGGGGGGGGGGGACGTATTGATGCAAGGAACTGTTTATCCAACGGAGCCTAAATACATTCCAAGAGAAAAGAGTAACTGAAGGGAAACTTCCAAAGGAGTAGTATGTACAAGAGAGCACAAATATCAATGATTCTTTCTTTCTTTGAGTGTGGCTATTGTGTGTTACACCAACAAGGCTTTCGGAAAAATATATATTTTTTTATCGGAATTACAGGGAAAATAATGGCAGGAGAGAGAGAGAGAGAGAGAGAGAGAGAGAGAGAGAGAAGAGAGAGAGAGAGAGAGAAGTGGGAAAATAATGTTCCAACTCTTCCTCTGTACCATGGGACTGCTAATTGATTTCAAGAAATTTGGGCCAGGCAATGGGGCACATTTGAAGAATTAGCGCTCAAGACCTAAAAAGAGGGAGTTTAGATGGCTGGACAGCAATATAAAGCGATCCTTATAGTAATGAGTTGCAAAACCCCTATAGTAATGCCCAAAGTGCACCACGGGAGATGCACAACACCTCAAAGCAATGAGGTGAAAAATATCACGGCACTGAAAATAATGTGAAAACCACATAGTACATCTCGTCAGGGTTGAGCGAGTTGGAATCAACCAATGAAAACGGAGCGCGGGACCAGAACATTTTCTGATTGGCTGCATCGTCGGTGCGTCTGCGTTGTGGGCAGCCATAGAGTTCTGCTTTTCAGTACTGTTCAGGTCAATTAGTGGCGTCCATTACAAGTTCGCAAAGATTACTCTTATTTAAATGCTTCTTTCTGGTAATAATATGACGCTGACTGTTGTGATGTTATGCGACAATGTCTCCTCGCAATGAGGGCCTCCGGGAAGTCGTAATAATTGTGGTTTTATGACTGGCTCTTTTCTGTGACCACTCAACTAGGCCTAGTGCCATGAAGAGCCCAGTTGTAGTGATGATAAAAAGGTTGATGGCCCTGACTGTGTTCACGGCGCCTGATGACGATGGTGAAAGTGGTGGCGACAGAGCCGTTAATGATGGCAATGGTAATAGTGAGGCAGTTGGCCCATCGAGGAACCCTTTCAGCAGCTGCACAGGATGGTGAGTGTGCAGAGCATTTCGTTCTTCTCATTAGGCCTACACTGTTTTTATTGATAAATGTTATGTTGTCTTCCAACATAGCCACAGAGAACAGAACAGGCAGAGACGGAAGGCAACATTGGAGCCTATTATAATTAAAGAACGTAGAAACTGGACAATATATATTATATATAATATATAATATATATATATATATATATATATATTATATAGTATATATAATTTATATGTGTATATATATATATATATATATATATATATATATATATGATATATATATATATATGTTTATATATATATATATATATGTATGTGTATATATATAATTTATATGTGTGATATATATATATATATATATATATATATATATATATATATATATCTATATATCGATATATATATATATACTATATACTATATATATGTATATATATATATATATAATACGTATATATATACTATATATATATATATATATATATATATATATATACGTATATATATATATATATATATATATATATATATATATATTTATATATAAACACGAATAAAATTTCAGCTTTTAATTTGCAATATCTCGCGCTTTAACAATTGAGTCCACAGACTTATTGAATTTTTTATATTTCGATGACGGGAGAAAAACGCCTCTAAAAGGAGGAGACTCAAATGGGATGAGGGATTTCAAACAGGTCGGTGGATCTCTTCATTGGAAAAAGCTGCCAGAAAGGTTCTCGGGACTCATCAGCACTGATTTACACTGTCTAATATAGTGTAAACTTAAGACAGTCAGGATGAAAGGAAAACTAGATGAAAAGAAACATGTGCGGGAACGTTTTTAATCTAATAAGTTTTAGATTAAAGATTTAAATTTTTTTTTAGATTTTAGTTTTACAGTGAAAAATGACAAAACGTTATTAAAACCACCAGACTGTATAGTCAAATAAGGAAGCCTAATAATATACGAGAGGTTAATTGCTTTGTATAAATTGGCTTCCCAACACCAGTGGTCGTTGGCGCTGGAAACCAACAACTTTGCACAATTGATTGCATTCATGCTTTCAAAAATCGTTGTAAGCCTCACAAGTCTAAAAACTTACAATGAAAACTGAATACGAAACTTTAAATACAAATCTGTTAATCCGTAAAATGCTGCGATATTTTGTGCATGAGTGTATTAAGATCTGTCAGAAAAGAACTCCGTAGAATATTAGACAAAATCTTAATTCGTTCGCAACTCATTGCAAACCGAAGAAATAAGGACAGCTTTGCTCCAATAACCCAACAACCTTCAGTTATCCTATAACTGATCAGTTTCTTTAAAGAACCCATTTGCACTCAAGTTAAGTACGTTCCTGTGCAGCGTAAAACAAAGTCTTTTCTTCATGTTGAGTCCTTAAAAGGCAGGATTTGTCTGGATATAAAACTAAAGCAAAGGTTTTGGTAACTGATACTTGGATAGGCATTACTATTTTTGTTAGGAATTTTTAAGACTTTATCATTTAGTCTTCATAAACAGATTGCAAGTAGCTCTATTGCCACGATTATCAGGGAGGTACATATTCATGCTGCACACAAAGAACTGAGGAAATATTGCACAAGGATTATATTTACCAGTCATATATACTATTCCTCCAAACAAATCTAATTTGAATTTTTTCACCAAAGCGGACCAAAATATATCGTTAAAGAAAAAAAGATCTCGGCTACAAAACAAATTCGGTCATGAGGAATCGATTCGCGCCTCCAACATCATAGAAAACATATCATTAAGGAAATTTATCATTGGTTTTTTTCTTTCTTCTTCGTTCTTCATTATTAGTGACAGTGACTCGGCTTTACTGTTCAATCAAGGGTACGTTTTTGCTCGCCAGGAAAGAGGATAAATGAGTACCTCCATCATTTGGTACCGCTTCTATTTTAGGTTCACTTTCAAGAATGAGAAAGAATAGCTAAAAATTTCGCGTGAAAATATTTGCGAAAAATATTTTTGTAGAAATTTGACAATCCCAGAAGTGAAGGGTATTTGAACATGCCTGAAAAAAAAAATCGAAAAAGATGCCCACCAGCCAATTTTCAAAGAACAAAAACAAATACCACTGATCAGGGAAGTGTCGACTTCAACCGTTTAAAGCTTAAAGAAACATTTTCACCTCATTACATGTGACGGTGTTCTGCAGCTTAAAGTTTCCCTTATGTGGATTACTTTGACGTGTCTCTAATTAATTGCATGTATAATCAGACTATATATATATATATATATATATATATATATTATATATATATATATATATATATATATATATATATATATATATATATATATATATATATATATATATATATTTATATATATATGCTTAGTTCTGGTCTTCTGCCTGTCATTTCTCTGTGGTTCCGCTTATATAATTCGACCGATTTCGTAAAGGAAGACTATACGAAAGCACGATTATTCCAAACTGCAACGGAAACACATGAATTGACAACACTCAAGGAACCGAATCACAGTCATTTGTTGATGCAAACCAAGTCTAATATCATTATTTACTGTAAACTGTCACTTTCAACCCGCTTTGAAGCTGTGTGTATTTGGAACCATAAAACCTGAATTTTACATTTCTTTAGGGTCTTCTCATACGTTCGCTTAAAAGTATCCATATATTTCTTCAAGTATTAAGTAGTTGCCGAATATATTACTCTAAACGCAATTAATCTTAGATTATAATGTGACCTTTTCCTTGTAGAATATTGTAGAAAAGTTAACTAGTTACAGTGGTGTCCACTTTAGCTTCAAATAACAGTACGTTACACACAGGCAAAGTATCTAGGTTTGTTGTTTGCCTACTTCTGTGGAGAGAAGAAAATTATTCTGGAAAACAACCATATTTTCTTGTGTTGGAAAAAAGGTGTTTTATGTTGTGACAATCCCCCCACCCCGCCTCCTCCCCTTTTTTAACGTAGTTTTTGCCAGCTGATGAATGGCACGTGTCACGGAAAAGATAGCAGTCAGTTTTTTTTTTTTTTTTTTGTTTTTTTTTTTTTTTTGCCTTAAAGGTCAGACGACTTTTCTGCTCAGGATTTAATTATTCTTCCAGTACTCAATAACCGTAGGTGGGTAGTGCCGTCAGTGGACCTCATGCGGCACACTGTAAGCATTACTTAAGGTTCTTTGCAGCGTGCCTTCGGCCCATAGCTGCAACCACTTTCGTTCCTTTTACTGTACCTTCTTTCATATCTGTCTTCATCTTACTTTCTACCCTCTCCTAACACTTGATTCACAGTACATCTGCAAGATTTTCCTCCTGTTACACCTTTAAAACCTTTTACTGTCAATTCCCATTTCAGCGCTGAATGACCTCATAGGTCCCAGTGCTTGGCCGTTGGCCTAAATTTTATATTCAACTCAACTCAACATTCCAGTATGCAACATTGGTCTTACAGTCAGTGAGCCAATTATCTGTTGTTGGGAAAGATGAGAGCATCGAAAGATTCGTTAACTGAAGCTTGCCATTTCAATGCGTTTCTTTCGTCTGCTTATTTATTGTTGTACAGAGATGAAATTGTCAACTGTGATTTATTCATTTTTCAATAGGAAATAACACCAGGTGTTCACACATCTATAGGTTCTCTTTTTCTCTGTTCACGTAGTTCATTGTGTGTGCGTGTGTATTTTTTTTTTATCACGTTTGCCAACCTGGTTGATAAATTTTCTAATGAGAAAATTGAATTTCTAAGGAGAAAAACACCAGTGGCTATTTTTCGAGCAAGAAAAGAAGACATTTACGAAGTGAAATTCCCAGCTTTATAGTACACGAAAGTGAACCTATCGGCTCCTTCATGGCGAAAAGGGTAGGGCCAGAGCCGTATGGACGGTGACCGGCTCTGCCACGTCA
>NC_087202.1:141094521-141099521 GCF_015104395.2 Macrobrachium nipponense | reverse complement strand
GGTCCGAATTTAGATTTCCTGGATCTGTTCCTCTTTCAGTTTTCTACGGGATTCCATTCCCTGATATCCTGTTTTCCCCATAACTTGCTTGAATTTAGATTTTCATAAAAGATAGTGGCTACCCTCCAAATGCATAAAAAATAATAACCTCCCTTATTTATAACTTACATTCATTCTGGTAGATTCATGTGTAATTCATTGATAAATTAACTGCTTGAATAACTACAATATCAGCAAAGATTTCTATGAATCCGTCAACTAGGGCCACTAAAATTCGTCGACTGACCTCTGACCTAAGCTCCTGTGAGCACTAGAAATTTGGAAGACCCAGACCCAGGATTAATAGAGTCGATTAATAGAGTCTTCTATTAATCCTGCCCAGACCCACTTTCATGAGAACTGAGCAATGGTTATGACCTATGATTATTGATCGCATTCGATTAACGAAACTGCATTCTTATGATTCGTGTTAAGCAAGTTCGAGAAATCCTTCTGAATATACTTTAACAATCTTTTTTTAAACATTTATTCCATGGAATTTGATGAAAGAAATAACGAAAACAACTAAGAAAACTATCGGGTGTGAATGAATAGTCTCGGAAATCTCGTCCAAAAGTTGTTCCCCGAGAAACTCCGCCATAGAATGATATCAACAAAAACCTTTACATGAATTTCTGAGCAAAATCTGGCCGTTCTGAAAAACCTCTAAAAGAATTCCAGGGGTCCAGAATGGACGATGAGGCTCTCGTTTCCAAAGAAGTCATTCCCCCTCGATGATTCATGTTTTACTCGTCGTTTGTTTACACAAGGTATTGTGTTAGTGATTAATTTGTCTCCCTAAAAATATGGCAGTAATATTTGCCTCTGACTGCAATAACTCCCGACGGAATAAACTTTTATAGTTTTTTAGTATTCTGTAAAAGAAAACTATCGAGACGGCTTTTTCTGTCTGTCTGCACGTTTTCTGTTGCCCCTAGATCTTACAAAGTACTGAGGTTAGAGGGCTGCAAATTGGTATGCTGATCATCCACCCTCCAATCATCAGACATACAAAATTGCAGCCCTCGAGCCTCAGTATATTATTTTATTTTATTTTATTTTTATTTTAAGGTTCAAGTTCATCATAACCGTGCACCAGGCAGTGGCTGAAAGCTTCATGGGCTGCGGCTCATGTGCTGTACAGAAAGCTCGATTGCGCAGAAGAAACTTTGGAGCATTTTTTGCTTGTTTTTTAATAGTGTGTGGAATTCGTCTAATCAATACTTGCGTCTTTCCCCCGTCTGCAAATCTTCTTTTGCCCCAGGGAAGGGCGTCTGTCACAAGGGTCTACCATATCTGCCGCCACTGCTGCCATTTTGCCCTGTTCTGTTGCGCCGGCCGACAGTCCCTTATCTTCTCGGGCTACCTCCCAACCCACCAGCCTCTCATACCGAATTCGGTTAATATTAGCACCAATATTGATAATCAGTAGTAAAACCAATATTAATATACATTCGGTGACTGTCAAGATTGCGACGTAACTTTCCCGTTTCCAGATCTGCCGAATCTTATAACCTTCCGTCTTCCAAGAGACGAGCGAAAGCATTTCCTTTCTTTGGAGGCTGGACCTCCCAACCCTTTATCGTTCCTGAGACTTTAGACTCCCATTTCTCAGGATCATCAAAAAAGACTGTACCAAATATTCAAAATAGTATTAGGAAGACTTTCATATTCACGAGAGACGCATCAGAAACGTCTCTTATTTTGCTGAGGAGACAAAGTTTGTTTCTTCGCCTCGAAAATAACTAGACTTTGAGATTTCCGTGGTACCCTCGTTAATGAAGGCGTTCCCTTGGGCGACAACACGTCAAGACCTGGTTTATATCACTACAATAAACCTTGTTAGATATTCAAAACTTTTCTTAATTAAATATTCTCTTTGCAAAAGGGAAAAAAGCCCCCGTCCTCATTTCCATTTTCGGAGAATTACATTAAAAGGAGACCGAAAACGCTAAGAAAGAAAAGAAACGGGAACTGCCGTAGAAAAACAGCCTTCAAAGAACCTTCGGTGTCATTTTGTGAAAAGAATTTCTGAAATATCATAAGATGATATAAAAGGAGCCGAGGAAAACAAAAGATGGATTATAGTCCTTTGTTACAGAGGGTCGCGGTGCCCAACACCGCATGTATGTATTTTTGTTCCTCAAGGTTATTGATTTTATAGTTTTGTGATTCTTTATTTCATAAATAACGAAGAGGAGGAAATTCCTGAGAAATATGAGAAATTTGGTTACTTCTAGATGTGCCAGGTCAAGCTGGTATGTCACATTATATCAGAATAAGTTTTGTTACTTAATATTTTCTGAAAATCAGGGCAGAGGATATTATTTTTTTCTGATTGGTATTCATATTCCATCTGTTGGCGCACACACACACCCACAACACACACACACACACACACACACGGGAGCGGTTCAAAGGGGTGACGTGTAATAAGAATGACATAACAAACCTCAGACATAAATTTCAATGGAGTGACCACAATCCAACCTAAATTTAAAACAAGTTAACAATTCAGTGGTTGTAGCTTTTTTTTTTTTTTTAATCTCCATCGTTTTGTCACTCCTATACAAATTCACTTCTTTTTTACGGCAATCATGTCACTCCTTTGTTATGTCACTCCTTCCGCACACACAGACACACACACGCATGCAAGCACATCCGGTTTAAAGCTTATTCATTGCACATTCAGTGGACGTTTTAGAAAGAGGAAGCTATTATTTTACCAACGCGTTTTGCGATACAAGTAAATAGGATAAAATTTACTCACTCTTCAGCTCTCCATATGACGGGTACTTTTCTTAGCTCACTTGATTTTGTAAATACTTCTTCAGTTTTAACTGTAATTTTATTTTACTTTAATTAATATTGTTTTAAGCAGTTGTTTTCCATGTGTTTTAATTTCTTTTTATTGTTCTTCGCCCTGAAGATGTAACATGAAGTTACGAAACCCATTGTCGAATAAATGTTATCTTAATTGATAACTGGTTGTCTACTTGTCACCTATCCTTGATATATATTTATATATATAAAATGAATATATATATATATACATACATATATATATATATATATATATATATATATATATATATATATATGTGTGTGTGTGTGTGTGTGTGTGTGTGTGTGTAAAGATTTCCGGCGAATGGTTGGGGACGTCGCCAGGATACTGGATGTTGAATTTGACGAGGTTAACAATTTTAACTCGAATGCTCCACAAATAAGTTCTCTCTCTCTCTCTCTCTCTCTCTCTCTCTCTCTCTCTCTCTCTCTCTCTCTCCGCCTGGTTCCTTAAAAGAAGAAAAGTCATTGGAAAGTCAAAATCTCTTTGTCTCTTCGGCCTTAAAAAGCTGATGACAGATTCAGTGGTGCATATATATATATTTATTTATAAAATTAATTATATAAATATATATAATTATATATATTATATATATATATATATTTATATATATATTTTATTATAATAAATATATATTAATATATATATTATAATATATATAGTTATATTATATATATATATATTAATATTTATATATAATATCTTTATATATCTATATATAATTCCACGCTCATTGAAGGCCAAGACTATAATTGACGATTTTTCAAATATTATCCTTCTTTCCATTAGAGTTATTTTAACGAAGAATGTGCTCTCTTGAAAAATATTTACACTGGGATTTCAAACGAGCTTTTGTTTGGGGTAATACAAACTTTTAAAGTCGGACCTTCGTTCAAAAGGTTCTGCATGGAGCCAACCGTGCAAGAAAAATACGAAGCGTAGTGATATCTGTGGAATCGTACGAATATAATTGTCCTTGCAAGGCCCAACTCACGCAAAAAAAAAAAAAAAAAAAAAAAAAAAATTACCCGGAAGCTAATGAGAATAACTGACACGGGCCTCCAGACTTTCCACCACCCAGTTGCAGATGCAACTCACACGGATTACGGTACAACCGCGCCACATTCTTAGGATCCATACGTGGCATTCCATTTTGATAAGTTACAATTTCTATAAGGGCTATTAATGAATATAATCCGTAATAATGATTTTACTTTCACTACAGCCTAATGATTGCAAGGCGTTCCTCAGCTGGTATACTTTTTCTCTTTTTGTATACTCTCTTAAATCATCAAAAGTGTTCTTTCTCAGTCTAACTCGATTTATCACCATACTTTCCTGATGACTGATAAACAAGCGATACTGGCTGTCATTATGTTCTCTATAACTGGATGAACCCAAAGCTTGGGACGGCGTTGCTTTTTTCGTCGAAGTAGAAACCACACCGATGTTTTTTCTTCAATAAAAGTTTGTGTATTACCTTGCCGTAAATCATTAGACAAGGAATCCATGCTGCCAGGGGTTATGGCGTTGTTACTGATGATTATGAGTCATAATGTTCGTCGCTGTGTTTCTCAAGAGCAGTAACATATGTTACTTTCAACGGAAGCCACCAGCCCCGAGTCTAGAGTTGTCGGTGACACAACAGGCTGTGGCAGAATAAACGTAGGATTTGCTTGGCTGATGTCGAGGGAGGCACCAAAGTGGTGGGGCCGAGCTGTCTATAAAGGTGCGTCCACACAGTCGAACAATGTCCGACGGACAAACATTGTTACCAATTAACAATTGTCTGCCGGTCTTTGCCTTGTGAGCAGAGTAAAAGCATTGGCAAACAACCTCATCTGGTACCACTGTTTGTAGCCAGATCTACTTCCATCGTTTCAACGCTTATGACTGTGATATGGTAACAATGTTTGTCCGTCGGACATTGTTCGACCGTGTGGACGCACCTTTATGAAGAGGACTATAATATGCCATTCAGTATAGAGGTCGCTTAGGGCAGAGGGTGAATCACGGAAAGTGTTCAACCTCAGCGCTGTCCGGACGCAACTCAGCTGTTCCGGTGAGGACTCGGCGGCAAGGGTCAGTCAACTCTGGAGACGCTTGGAAGCAGATC
>NC_087202.1:141062021-141092021 GCF_015104395.2 Macrobrachium nipponense | reverse complement strand
AATATATAATCTAATATATATATGCTATGAATTATATAATAGTATATAATATTTTTCTTATATTTATATATATTATCTATATATATATATATCTAATAATACTATTATATTTATATATATATCTAATACATATATTTGTATATATATACATATATGTATATATATTCTATATTTATATATATCTCGATCATATATAATTATATAGTATGACCCATCATTATGTGATATATTATATTATACTATCTTCTCTCTTCTACTATGATTCTATTATACTATACTGCATCTTATCTAGCGATAATCCATATATATATGTCTCTATATATCTCTTAATATTTATTCTATATCTATATCTTTTTCTCTCTCTCTCTATGTATAATCTCTATTTATATCTCTATAATATATATTTCTCATCTAAATTAAGATAAATATTTTAAAATTATATAATAAAATATATTATATATTACTATATATTATGTATAGGTACGGGGATACGGAAGGACATGGCACATTACATGATTCTTTATTGCTAGCGACGTTTTAGACAAAGTCCCATCTTCAGGCTAAAGGCAAGAAATAAATATTACATCAATACAAAACAATTAGGAATGTTAACGTAAAATTATCATAAATTAAAGTATTTCTAAGTAAAATTACGAATTAAAAAATCTCAAAGAATGAGTATTACATCAATACATAACATATGCAAGAAAAAGAAATGTAAAATCATAAAAAATTAAAAGATTTCTAAGTAGAATTAAGAAAAAAACATTAAAAAGAATATATATATATAAATATAAAAATATTAAAAATGAGGAAAATACTTTGCTCAAGCAGAGTCCCGCCGTTCCGTGTCAGGACGGTGGAAAAAAGTCAAGAAGAGGCAAAAAACAAAGTGACGTGGCTTTATGCTATATACAAAGGTACTGAGGTAGTATGGTTGTTAAGTGAAGGTTCTTGAAAACGTTGAAAGATAATAAAACGATAGATCAAACAACATACAAAAATCTTAATGTAACAGGTTCTTCATTGGGTGTTATGTATGGCCTACCAAAAATACACAAGGAGGGTCCTATACTACACTAGGTTACAAAATAGCCAAATTCTTGACACCTCTATAGAAAATCATTTTAAAAATGAATATTATCTAACCAACTCTCTTGATTTTAAGAACAGTATTTTATGCCAGGACTCTGACCTAACCATGGCAAGCTTCGACGTTGAAGCACTCTTCACTAATATACCTGTGGAGGAAACCATCAGCTTTATTTTAGATACTATTTTTACAGAAGACGATACTACATATAGTGGCTTTAAACGTCATGATTTTAGAAAATTGTTAGAATTAGCAGTGCGGGACACTGCTTTCATTTTTAATGGACAGGTTTATTTGCAAATAGAGGGTGTAGGTATGGGGAATCCCCTAAGTTGTACATTCGCCAATATTTTTATGCTCAAATTTGAAAGGGAACTGCTGGACAATTGCCTTCCGTCTTTTAAACCACTATTTTATCGAAGGTATGTAGATGACACTTTTGTTCTCTTTAAAGATAGGCATCATAGCGACTCATTTTTACAATATGCTAACTCCAAACATCAAAATATTAAATTTACCTGTGAATTAGAAGAAAATGGACAATTAGCTTTTTTAGACACAATGGTAGTTCGTAAAGATAACTGTTTTAACAAAGGAATCTACAGGAAACCTACTTTTATCGGTCTTGGCTTGAATTTCTACAGTTTTTGTTTTTATAATTTTAAATTAAATTCTTTATCAACACTCCTCCACAGGGCTATAAACCTATCATCAAGTTGGAAATTATTCCATGACGAAATAACATTTCTTGAGGGATTTTTCAACAGCAATTGTTATCCATCGGGATTATATTTTAAATACGTCAAAAATGCCATCAATAACTTTTTTCATCCACCTAGTCCAGTCCATTTAGCACAGAAATTTAGATACTATATTAAAATACCTTATATGCATGATAGGAAGTTTTTGCCCTCCCTTAAGAAAATTCTAAACCGCCATTATCCAGCAGTTGATACCCGATTTACTTGCATAAATCCTAGAAATATTGGTAGCTTCCTAAAACACAAAGAGAAATTGCCCTCCTTAATGCAATCCGGTGTAGTGTATTTATTTAATTACTGCCGATGTAATCAGCAGACCTACGTAGGAAGTACGCGCCGGTTGCTCAAAGTGAGATGTGATGTTCATAGAGGTGTAAGTTACCGAACGAGCAGCAAATTATCCAACCCTGAACAATTAAATATTAGGAATCACGATAGAATCTGTAAGGCAGAGATGAATTAAAACAACTTTAAGGTCATTATGACGTCACCATACGAACACCACCTCCTCATTCTTGAAAGTTTGGCAATTAAGAAACTGGTACCTTCACTTAACAACCATACTACCTCAGTACCATTGTATATAGCATAAAGCCACGCCACTTGGTTCTTTGCCTCTTCTTGACCTTTTTTCCATCGTCCTGACACGGAACGGCGGGACTGTGCTCGAGCAAGGTATTTTCATCATTTTATATATATATATATATATATATATATATATATATATATATATATATATATATCTATATATATATATATATATATATTTTTTTTTAAAATGCTTCTATTCGTAATTTTACTTTGAAATATTTTATTTGTTTATGATTTTACATTTCTTTTTCTTGAATATGTTATGTATTGATGTAATACTCATTCTTTGAGATTTTTTTATTCGTAATTTTACTTAGGAATACTTTAATTTATAATAATTTCACGTTAACTTTCTTAATTGTTTTGTATTGATGTAATATTTTTTTCTTGACTTTAGACTGAAGATGGGACTTTGTCTCGAAACGTCGCTAGGAGAATGAAAGTGAAATCATGTAATGTGCCATGTCCTTCCGTATCCCCGTACCTACTCCACCGACGATTAGCCCACCAGTGATGAAGAATATATATATATATATATATATATAATATCTATATATATATATATATATATATATATATATATACTATATATATATATATATATATATAGATATATATATAGATATATATATATATATATGTATATATATATATATATATATATATATATATATATATATATATATATATATATATATATATATCTATATATATATTTATATATACATATGTATATATATAATATATATATATATATTATATATATATATATGTATGTATGTATATATGTATATTTATGATCTCGTTCCTGCCTGGAAGATGTATTCTCACACTCATAAAAATGGCCTTGCCTGGAGGTTAATACAAATAAGGCAGAAGGCTTATATTACTGAAAAAGGAGGAATTTACAGAAACTCTGGACTTTAGTTTTAAATGAGGTGGTTGATTGACAGTCCACCGGAAACAAGTGACTAGGAAATGAGCCAGACACAGAGATCAGAATTTGCGCAAATCGGGTTATTTCAATGTAAGCCTTATTCCAAAGGGTTCCAATTTTTTCCCACAATCAGGCACGGTATTTGTCTGCAAAGTTTGTATTCTAGTATCGGTACTAAGGCGAGAAACACGTGGGAAACGTTTCAAACTGCTGGTTCTCAGCATTCAATATTACAACTCACTCAAGGGGCATGAAATGTCTGGGAACTTACAAAGAAAGGACTATTACGTTGCTTGAATTAAGTAGGGGATGTTTACTAGCATCACAAGGGAATTAATCACAGCATTGAACCAAAATCGGGGCGTGAGAAGCTGAACAAAGAAGGGGGAAAGGAAATACAGACAATTGGATTTCTGACTATCATTTTCCAGTGGTATTCGCTTATCTAATGAAGTCACGTGCAGCTACTGTGATTTTTTAAACACACACACCCACACACACACACACACACACACACACACACACACACACACATATATATATAATATATATATATATATATATATATATATCTATATATGTATATATATAGTATATATATATATATATATATATATATATATATATATATATATATATTGCTTATATTATAGGAATACAGATATACATTTACATGCATATATTAATATACGGTTTTAGCACATAATCTTTTTTAACAGCATGATGAAGAATTATATTACAGACAAAAGTTTGAGTTTATAAACAAGAATTTGGAACATAATGTAGGTACTACCTACAACTATTATATAAATATATGGCATTCAATAGCCTGACCCTCCACCTCCTGCTTTTCAGAATCTATATTAAAATTGCGAATGTATGTGATGAGATTGACACAGTCTTCTTGCGTAGCTTCTTCGGTGAGGTGCCTCTATGTAAAGGCAAAGAATTGCCTGGCATTTGATTGCTAGCTCCGAAAATAACTTCAAATAAAGTCTGACAGTGCTGTGTATGTATGTATTTATGTATGTACATATATGAATGTCTGTATGTAATTATTTGCTTAATTAAAAGTTGTACATACATAATTTTCTTGTTTAAAAACTTATATATCATCATCACTCAACTTGAAATATGTATATAATATCTTGTCCAGTCGACCTTGGTGAAATTCAGATACTTACGTATGTATCCAAAGTAAACACACTGAGATCAATAATAGAATGTCTGTGTTCAAACCCTCTGATTGATTGCTAAAGCCTTCGAGTTGGACTCTGTCTTTTCCTCTTGGGAGAGACGAGTTAGACCAGTCTATCATCAGAGTTGAATCTGCTAGGCAGCGCAGTTCGTATTTCACGTCGTCTCTCGATTTATAAGATCCCTTTCCCCTCAGAACTGAGGGAGACGTCATCCCGAAAGAGCGAAGTTGTCCACTTGGGGTGGGAGAATGGTTTGTAAATAGAGTTACTGGACAGAAATCTCGCGATTGAATGATTTTAGTCCGAGGTCCCGAGATGCTGGACGAAGCATATATATATATATATATATATATATATATATATATATATATATATATATATATATATATATATATATATATATATATATATATCATATATGTATATATATATATATGATATATATATATATATATATAGTATATATATATGTATATATATATATATATTTATATATCATATATATATATATATATATATATATATATATATAGTATATATATAGTATATATATATATATATGACTGGTAAAATGTTCTGTAACAACAGAATTCCATCTAATAAAAGGAGCCCATAAAAACACCAAAATACAGAGAAAAAGTACTATATTTCAGAGACTGCTGTCTCCCTCTTCAGGTAGATGAATGAGAAAAGTTTACAGAAAAGGAGGTATTTATACCAAGAGGTCCATCCACAAACAAGCCATTTTAAGTCACCCCCGCTGATAATCTTCCTTTAATCTTCTTAAGGGTTGGTTGAATGAAGACGTTGTCGATCGTGTCCGAAATCCATGCTCCTTTTGAGATGTTCATTACATGCCTCTATTTTATTAAGGCCGATTCCATCATTTGACTCTTGTACCGGCAGTTGCTGCTATAAATTACACGTGACAAATTCCAGTTTATTCTATGGTTATGTTCATTTATATGGTTGAAAATAGCCCGAGTTCTGTTGTCCATACCTAACTGACCGTTTGTGCTGTATTAATCTCTGGGGAAGGGATTTACCTGTAAATCCGATGTAAGATTGGTCACAGTCCTGGCATGGGATTTCGTATACCCCAGAGTCCTTTGGAGATGTCTTTTGTTGGACGTTAATCAGGGATTTGGCTAAGGTGTTTGGGTAAGTAAATACAAAAGGGTTCGATTTTCCGAGGGGGTTGGTTATTCTCTTAATCGTGTCCAGGTGGGGAATTATTATTTTATTGTTGGGTGTATCTCTGGTCTTGTCTTTAGGGGGTCGGTAGAAAATTACGTTTGCTTTTGTGAATTGCTTTCTCAATTTATATGGTCAGGATATTTTAAAGACGAAAAGTTGCTTGCGAATTAGTTCAAATTCTTTTTCCAGGAATTCTGGGGAACAAATTCGTAAGGCTCTTAAGAACAAGTTACTAGCTATCACCTATCTTGATATCAATGTCATGATAGCTAAAGTAGTGATGTATGAAAGTGAGAACGTTGGTTTTCTGTATATGGTAAATTTGTATTCTGTCGTATCTCTTTCATCTACCTGAAGAGGGAGACAGCAGTCTCTGAAATATAGTACTTCTTCTCTGTATTTTGGTGTTTTTATGGGCTCCTTTTATTAGATATATTTATATAATATATATATATTATATATAATATATATAGATATATATATATAATATTATTAATATATATAATGTGTGCGTATGCACATAAATATAACAAGCATTAATCTACAAATGTCCTTTAATATTCGCTCTACCCTCGGAATTAATATATTTTCATATATGTTAACCGAAGGGGGATTCTTCAGTTGAGAATAAGTTTGCCGTCCCAGGGACTCAACTCACAGAACAAGAACTCAAGACTAGAGTGACTCACATTAAACCACACAGCTTTGATAGGCGCGTCACTGCAGTCCTGAGTTCTTGTCCCGTAGTTCGAGCCCATGAGACGGCGAACTTATTATCAACTGAAGAATCCCCCTTCGGTTAACATATAAGAAAATAAAATATTAATTCCGAGTAGAGCGAATTGGATATTAAAGGACATTTGTAGCTTACGCTTGTATGTATGTGTGCATATATGGAAGTGCGTTGTTCACCAGTTTAAGCAACAATGAAAAAACCATAATTGGAAAAATAGAGGATAACTTCTATAAATGAATGCAGCTGATGTAGCAATAACCTTTCATAAAACAAAATTAAAAGAGGGTTTACTTCCAGCATACAATATTATAATAATAATAAAATAATAATAATAATAATAATAAGAAATAATATAATAATAATAATAATAATAATAATAATAATAATAATAATAATAATATAATAATAATAATAATGTGAATATTAGCAAGCGTATGGATAATAATAAACATTACATGGAGACAGGGAAAGAGAGAGAGAGTGTTAAAAGGATTTGTACCAATGTTTTCACAATTGAAGGCACTGCCTCAATCCCAGAACAACTATTAAATATGAAGATGCAGAACCGATTGACAACATAATATTTACAAAAGATGACATTAACAAAATAGAAAAATTTAAAAAGTTCAAATCTCCTGGCACGGATGGGATTAATCCAAGAGAAATAAAAGAGTTAAAAGAGGAGATAGTTTCTCACCTATATAAACTCTAAAGAAAAACTGTAGCACAACGAAAGGTACCTAAAGGATGTGGACACTAGAAATAACGTGCCCCTCCCCAGTCTACAAAAAAGGTCCAAGAGAAGAGCCAGGAAATTATACACCAATCTGTCTAAAATCTGTCCCTTGAAAGATTTTCGAGTCCGTAATTGCAGGTCAGATTGTGGATCACATTGATAGAAACAACCTGTTGTTCAATAGTCAACACGGCTTCAGACAAAATAGATCCTGCCTATGAAACCTCGGAGTTTTTTCATAACATGCTTGGTATTTACGACAGTAGTAGAGCAATACATGTACTCTACTTAGATTTCCAAAAGGCCTTTGACAAAGTACCACACAAGAAACTAATGACAAAAGTTAGAGCTTTAGGAATTGTAGGAGAAATAGCAGACTGGATCGAAGACTGGCTAACTAATAGAAAGCAGAGAGTCGTGATAAACGGCGAAGAATCAGAATGGGCAGATGTGACAAGCGGAGTTCCTCAGGGGTCTGTCCTTGGCCCAATCTTGATTTTGAATTACATATATAACACTGATGTAGGCTTAATTAGCAGGATGGCCAAATTTGCAGATGTCACCAAACTAGACGTAAATGCAGTCGACACAAATACAGTTGAAAGTTTCAGAAATAATTTAAGGAAAATAGGAGAGTGGTCAAAAGATGGCAAATGCCTTTTAACTTGATAAGTGTAAAGTGTTACAAATAGGAACACATAACTCTCATGCCAACTACATGCTGCTTGGGAACAACATGAATAGAGTAGAACAAGAGGAGGCCCTTGGAGTCTTTATTCTCAAGGACTTAAAATCCACAAAACAGTGAATAAAAACTGGAAAAAAGGCACGTAAACTAGTGGGCTATACAAAGAGGCAATTCAAATACGGAAACGAAGAAATAGTGTGGCAGCTCTACACATCAATAGTTAGACCTCATCTTGAATATGCAGTACAGTTTAGGTCCCAATACTAAGAGAGGGCATAAATAGATTAGGAGTACAAGCAAGGTCAACAAAGTTAATTCCATCCATCAGGCAAATAGGTTACCAAAGACGACTACAAAGCCTGAACATGTATGGCTTAGAAACACGCCGACTAATAGAAACATTCAAAATACTGAAAGGCATAACAAAAGTAGCTAGTAATCTATTCACGTTAAACGAAAAACACACAAGAAATAATGGATGGAAGCTAGAATTGAAGATACACAACACATCTCATTGTTGGAACTTCTTTACATACAAACTATGCGACACATGGAATAAACTGCCACCAGAAGTTGTAAGCGGCAACAGTGTGGAAGATTGTAAAAGAAGGCTAGACAAAATCATTCGGACACTTGTGAATGAATAGAAAAACAGGCTTTTACAAGAACCAGTGATAGCAGTTAGTGACGTAAGATTAATGAAGGAATGAATTTGACATAGTCTCTGAAGACACTTGTTTCACCTCCTTATAAAATCATAATTGTCTTCTAGTTTAAATGGAAGACCTGAGGTTATCTGTGATTTTAAACGCCGCCTGATATTCAAAATATTACGTTACCATGTTATTCTGAAAGGGTTAGTTTTCATCATGATGGCATTGAAAAAGAAAAAATTAAATAAAAATGTCAATAATTCGAAAGTAATGCTGTATGTTTTGTTTGGATTTTTTTTTATTACAATAACTCTGCTGTCAGTCTGCACTTCAAAATGTCTTCTATTTTTTCAGTTCATTAACTTGTGTCTACTCCTGTGAATATGAACGAATGTCACTGTACATTTTGCACGTATTTACAAACTTATACTTATTATAAGACTTTTTGATACTTTATTGGGGGGAAATGTATTAATAAAAACTGACGGAAAGGCTTCCATTCTAGATAGGAAGAGCTAAGAGTTTTTATCATTATAATTTTGCCTTTGTTTATTTCTTTGAGTAGTATAGCGAAGACTCACGTTTCTGAAAGATTCAACCGAACCAAAATCAATCCTACAAGAAAATGTGAGCGATTGATTCAAATGAATCTCGAGTATTAACAACTCCATAAATAAAAAGAAATTATGCTTTAGTTTCCAGTTGTTATTCTGCCACTGTGTCGTCAGTATGTCTGATGGTTCTCTCCAAGCCAATCGGAAGGCACACCATTCAATTCGCAGCTTCCCATGGGGCTTGAGACTCGCCGTCCAAAAAGCAAAGGGCCAGAGTGAGAAAAGGCAGTTTTGAGTCATACCGAGGTTATCGCTTACTCCCCTACTTTGTTCTTGTTCTTGTTGAGGGGTTAGAAAAAGGGTATGGATGAGCCTAAAAAGGTCTGTAAATGAGTTTTGTGTTGAGTTAAAAATACAGGAATTTTAGACTAGAATAGATATGATTAATTCTTAAATTATAAGTAACAAGGCGTGATCCAACCTCCAGCCTACTCGAGATGTGTGCGCAAGATTTCCCTTATGCATAAGTTGTAAACATTATATTCCTAACTTTTAACGTAAATTAAAACGTGCTGAAATCAACGGTCAAATAGATCCTTGTTACATCAATGAAAAATGGAATAAATACGCTACATTTTATAATAAATAATTATTCTGTACTGTTAACTTGCACATTTCATTCTAATAGATAAATTATAAATATCCTAAAATTCCTGTATCTTTAACTCAAAGCGAAACACCTTTTTCAGACATTTTCAGGCTCTTTCATAGACCTTTTCTAACCCCAAAAAAGAACAACAGCAACAACAAAATCAACAAATTAATTCTAAGGCAAATAATGTGAATGTTAAACAGAACAGAAAAATTATTTTGATTATATAGAGAGTATTTATTTCATTTTCGTTTTCGTTGGCGATACAACCATGGCCACCGAGAGAGAAGGCCGGCTCGATGGGGGGGGCGCGAAGCAGGGAAGGTAGTCCGATGGTTTGTGCTTTAATCCGCATCTCTTATATACTTTCTTAAACATTTGTGATGCCCTCCTGACTTCCTATGGTATAATTGATAATCATAGATAGAAGAAATTACTTGTGGTTGGTACATAAAAGAATTAATTTATGGATGATAAATAAAAGTAGTTTAAGGATGATAGAATTATAATGCTAGTAAAGAAAATAGTACATCAAGATAAGTTATATACATGTAAGTAAACAAAAACAAAAAGAAGCAGTGACTTTACAAGCATAATCATAATCATAAATTGGTGTTATAAACATGGAATAAACAAAAATAAGAAAATAATGATAATTTACTCTCTAAATTATTATTTGAAATGCTGGAAGTATTATTTTTTCGTGACAGTCTCCAACTTTCTTTTTTTGGTTAAGTTTTTGCTTGCTACAATCGAGTTATTTTCCTGACAACAATAATTATTCATTAATACATTTGTAGAAGCCCATATCATCATTTTCTCTATCTGTTCAGTGCTGTGTCCTGAGTCGCAAAATTCATTTGGAAACAGAGCCTCATCGTCTACAAGAATATTATATATGAGTGCTGAGGCAAAATTTTTCTGATCATTACAAGCTCTGAAATGAGGTATTTGTGTTAATTTATTGATTATTATATAACAGTAGGTAACAATATTTGCTGCCGTATCATGAGGATATATAAGAGCCCCTCTACTTTATTCCCGAAAGATATTTGTGATTTTTTCTGGAAAGATCTCCTCATCATGCGCTCCAGTGATATTTCTTTGCAAGAATTACATTTCCCTTTTTTGTAAACAGAATAACAACAGTAGACTGCTAAATATGTGATTATTGGAAATACCCCTTTGCAATTGTCTATATCGTTCTGTGTTACGCAGAGTACCTTTTACAGTATGAGTGGTTTCTAAATCAGTTCCAATTTAATTTTTCCGTCCATTAATGGCTACATGTAGTACTGCTGTCATGGAATGGTAATTTCTGTTTAAGAACAGACATCATCCTCAGCTTCTTTTACATTCAAACACCTGCCGTACAGAAATATTGTAGTGGCCACCTGCAAGCTGTCGATATTGCCCAAACCTAGACTCGAGATTGTCAGTTTGAAATTTCCCTGTCAACGCATACTCCATATGTAACTCAGTCGGGCAGTACTTTTTTACCTCTAACATCGCATTGGTTGTATGTTTCAATGCTGTGAACGTCTCTTTTGTTAATGTCCCACCGAATACTTTAGTTTCATCCCAAATTTCCAGCCAAGCATAAAAATCTTTCAGATACGGAAACTTTGCGTCGTCGCTATTATTAGTCATGGGAGTGGCATATTCGTGATTCAGTCTTTTTCCTTTAAATGGACTTTTTACATTCATTATTGTCCACCAAGTATAAAAAATCTTTATATATTCAGAGACGTGTGCAAAATAAGGTAAGCAGTGATTTTTACCCACAGTTAGCAATGCCTGAATCACATATTCATTAAATATCTGTAATACTAAATTAACATTTTGTTTTTCAAAGCTTGAGGGAGACAATGCTTTTAACGAGAGCTTTTATGAATGTTTCAAAAGTGAGCCATCCTCTACTTTTTGAAGTTTCTCCAAAGTACTAAAAGGTGCATAATAAAGTTCTGGTTGTACGATATTATTTTCAATGGAAAAGGGAGGAAACTTCATTGTTTGGTTCGTATCTTTTTGGGCTACCCAGTTATTTCTTATACATTTCAACAAATGCACGGAATCATACATAAAGAAGAGAGGCCTACCACTCTGACTAGATGATGATACACAATTGATAATTTTGGTTGGCGTGGGCAAAAAATGACATAGCTTTTCCATTAATGGCATTGTTATCGGTCACAACACAGAATACTGCAAAGCCTATTTCTTCCAATCTAATGATTATTTTCTTCAATATATTATGCAAAGTTTGGGCTTTCATACACTTAGTAGGAATAATATGCACAGCGTCCTATAATTTTGACCGTACGCTATTTACATAAAAACAAGATGCGCTTGTTGGCTCAGCCTTTGATACAAAGGCTGAGCCAACAATATTCTCCCTTTATAATCAAAATATGGTTTAAGATGAAATTTCATCAACCATCAGGATTCACTACTTTGTCATTGGGCAATAATGATTTATATTTATTTTTGATGTACATCAAGAAATTTTGTATCATCTTGCTCCGTGGCCGGACTGAATTTTTTTTAAAACAAACACCCTTTTTATAGTGGAGTAGCTTGGTAATATAAGAAATTTCTTATCTCTCAAGAGCCTGTATCCCTGGGGAGAACATTATAGAAGAAAGAGGAAAATATCACTAACTCAGATGAATAATCCATCTTATTAAGAATCATTAAATGCAGTTGTTCACAAACAAATTTCAGTACGGTAGGATGTTTGAATGATGGTTCATCTAAAACGAATGGATAAAAATGAAATCACTAACTGAATAACACTAATGCTGTTGCAAGTTTTTGAACTTCTTTTATAGCTATCCGCTCTACTTAAGTTATCCAATATCTTTTCAAGTGTATTGGTATCATGAACTTCTACGGGAATCTTGAAGTCCCCCCCTAATCGATTTACTTCAGTGTCTTGAACGAAAGCTTGCACTGCGCAGCTATTCTTTTATCATTAGGGATAAAATTATTTTTGGGTATGGGAATTGCGCAACACGACAAATTGAAAGGCCCTCATTATTTTTTTATCAAAGTCCAATACTGAGTATCTAAAAACTGTTTGTTTCCCAACAAGTTCTTCAACAGAACTGAATAGCCTAGAATTTGTACACAAAATGTCTATTGCAACACTCTGCTGTTGCAGCCTGCATCGCTGATTGCTCCTTCCTTGCTCTCTTCGAATCTGGAGATTCTCTTCGATGCGGTGGCCTGGACAGATACGGGGACAGTTAGGTAACTGAGATGGAATGGCACCTTCACGAAGTTGTGGTATTTTCAGTTTTTGTAGTTGAGGTTGTGCCAGTATTTTTGTCATAACAGGATTTTTCCCATATAACATCCTCTGGCACGAAATGTAAACTGCAAACCTGAAAACAGATTTGCAGTATATTTAAACTATTGCCCATTAACGAATATTGAAGTGTCCGAATATCACAAATAAATACATCATGGTGATTAATGCAAATGTAGCTGTATGTTCATGATCCTCCTAAGCTACGGTATAATTGATTTTTATTAGCAAAAAACACTACACCAATATTCCACAAACGATATTATTTAATTTCAATAGTAATGAGGTAAATGTCAGAGTATATTGTAGACTCACTTTGCTATATTTGGTCGGGGTGTAGTGCTTTCTCGTTTTATGGCTCGTATCCATCTTGCTGCGAGTTCTTCTTCATTCTTGGGGAAAGAAAATAGTTGACCTTGGGCCCTGTCTCGTAATTCCCCTTGCAATTTGGGACAACACAAGATAAGGCATCGTCGCAGAAACACTCGCAAACTTTATTTCACTATCAATATCCCTTTTGTTCTACAAATAACGCAAAAAAGATGTAATTCACTTGAAAAAAATCAAGCCGGTGTGACCCCTTCTGTATTTAGAGCAGCTAGTCTGACTGACCGTAGGTCTAAGTCAGTCGGACTACCTTTGCTTGGGAAAACCCTGATGACGTTCAAATCCGCTAGACATCTCTCGGTGGCCATGATACAACGCCCTTTTTGACCATAGATTTTAACACAGTTTTATATATGAGGTGCACAGAATATAGGCCGATGTTTCTGTTCAGTTATTTTGTGTTTCCACTTACAGCTGAGAATATATGTATGTTGTTTAGTTTGCGTCCTTTTTATTTGAGCCTTGTTGTTCGTATGAGTAGTAAAAGATTCAAGTGGGCGAGATAAGATTCTCTTGAGTAATTAGTTCACTTTTCAGACGGGGAAGAGTGAGGATCACTTTGATGGCGCCTTTTCCTCTCTAATTAATCACTGGTTCACTCAAAAAGGGAATCTCACACACGTATTACTATTTTTATTGGAAATTTTATTGAAAAAGGGGATATGGCGTGACGTCACAGCTATCGATCTATTTATCTAATCTATATCTTGATCTGTTTGAGAAACTAGGAAGAACTAAAAAACTACACGTTGTTTGTTTTGACATTTGAGTATTTACATGCAGAAGCAGGTGAGTCTAGGATGAAAAATAAGACCGCAATGCGCTTATGACAACGGACAAAAAGACGGACTGACGGACGAACAACGGACGTACATATTGCGTTCTTATGCTATCATAAAGTTGGTAATGATAATGTAATTATACCCTGTGAATATTAGGTTTCTAAGTAAAATACTTTTTTTAAATTAATATTTTTGTGTTTTGGGTTGACCCTCCCTTTAATTTGCTGACATATTTTAAATTTGCATGTATATCCATAGATTCGAAACATGTATGTGTGACCCATTTCTCAATCCAACATTAACTTTTCTATGAGGCCAATATCCCTCTTTTTCAATAAAATTGTCAATAAAATTATATATATATATATATATATATATATATATATATATATATATATATATATATATATATATAGTATACATATATTTTGTTTGTATATATGCACATATTTACATGACTGTATGATAATAGTTCTTTTAAACAATATTTACATTTTTAACACCTGGAATTCCTAATAGAAATGGTCTGAGAAAATGTATGGGAGTTATAGTTTCCTCAGTATCTTATAATTCTCATATATTTTATTTTATTAACTTATTTCCCTAGAAACACATAGCGATAGAAGTCCAATTTACCTCTGAGGTGCCACAAATGACTTCTTAATGAACAGGGCTAATAATTAGGATAACAGTAAGTAATACGTGTGTGAGATTCCCTTCTTCAGTGAACTAGTGATTAATTTAGAGAGGAAAAGGCGCCATCAAAGAGATCCTCACTCTTTCCGTCTGAAAAGTGAACTAATTACTCAAGAGAATCTTATCTCGCCCACTTGAATCTTTTACCGAAGCGTCTCGTCTGCGCCCGTCGGAATATCCCAAGAATTTTTTTTTTTTCGATATCCCGGGCTATTCATGATAACCGCAACTCCATTGAATAGGAGATGTTGTTGCAAGGCGTCTTCGTCCGAATTTATTGCATTTTATTAATGGGTTTCTTTTTTTTTCGAGACGATTTTGGAGAACAGTTTGCTTTGGAGATTAGAGCTTAATTTTCTGGAAATACGTTTGAGCTCTCGGGAGGCAGATTACAGCTATTATGGCCCAGAGTCGGAGATACCAGCCTGGTTAGATAATAATAATAATAATATAATAATAATAATAATAATATATAATAATAATAATAATATAATAATATAATCTATATGAATATACACACACTTTATATGGTGCTTTTATATTTTCCTTTGCCAAAATAAACATTGTCCAGTTTCTGACCAATATTAACGTGAAAGAGAATCGAGTCATAAGAAAAGTTGAAAAGACTCAATACAAAATTAATTCGGACGTAATAATAATGAAGAAGAAGAAGAAGAAGAAGAAGAAGAAGAAAAAGAAGAAGAAGAAGAAGGAGGAGGAGGAGGAGGAGGAGGAGGAGGAGGAGGAGGAGGAGGAGGAGGAGTGATTTATCATGGTGATCAAGAGGGTCTATGTCATTATTTAATGTATTTTCTCTCTTTACCTGAGTTTTTGACAACTCAATTACAGCCACATTGATAGAATTTTTTTTCCTTTCTTTTATCCTTCCGAGCAATGGAAAATTAAGCTACAATTTTTTCCATCATTTGTCGTCAGAGTTTTTTTCTTTTTACCCGGAATTCAGTCTTCATTGCAAGAAAATAATCGTCGTTCTCTCGATTCTTTCGGAAGAAGAAGAAGAAATGAAGATGGTATCTCGAATGCTTCTTACAGAGTGACAGCATTGGCTCTTCTAATCTAAAGTTTTCCCATTCAATATATCTCGTATTTGACAGCCTTGCACAATTCTGGAAATTCTTCAGTTCTTCTCCCGTGTTTGCTTTTCTATCTATTATACTAAATTTCTTGGCTGCCTTTCTGTCTGTGTTGTGTGTGTGTTTGTTTGTCCTTATTCCTCCGACTTCCCTTACCATTATATATATATATATATATATATATATATATATATATATATATATATATATATATATATATATATATATATATATAATTATACACACACACACAAACACAATTACTTAATCAGGAACAGATCTTCCCAAACTCTCGGCAACATCTGTTACCAAGAAATTACGCAGAGGACATTTTAGACAAATTGCAATTAAAGTTAAAGGCTCCGATCTCTGCCTTGAAGCAAGACATGTTAAAAACAAGGCGTGATCCGACCTCCAACTTACTCGGGACGCGTGCAAGATTTTCCCCTGACGCATAAGCTGTAAACATTTTATTCCTAACTTAACGTGTAGTTGTCTTCGTAATTAATCCTTATACTTAGTACTGCTCATACCGACAACAAGGCTCAAATAATAAGGACGCAAATTAAACATTCATATATTCTCAGTTTTAAGTGGAAACACAAAATAACTGAACAGAAACATAGCCTACTTTCAGTGCACCAAATCAATTAAAATGTGCTAAAATTTACGGTCAAACATAGCGTAATATCACCAACGAAAATTAAAATAAATACGCTTCATTTTACCAAAATATCTTTCTCTACTGTTTAACATACACATTATTCATTTTTCGCTTACTCGGGGAGTGTGCCTTAGAATTACTTCGTTGTCGTTGTAGTTGTTGTTGTTCTTGTTGGGGGTTAGGAAAGGTCTAAAAAAGAGCCTGAAATGTCTGAAAAAGGTGTTTCGCCTTCAGTTAACGATACAGGAATTTTAGGATAGGATATTTATCATTCATTTATTAGAATGAAAAGGTAAAAAATAAATAATATGCTTGTTAAACAGGACAGAAAAAGTATTTATAAAAAATGTAGCGTATTTATTCTAATTTTCATTGAGGCTCTATTTGACCATTGATTTTAGCACGTTTTAATTTAAAAGTTAAGAACATAATGTTGACAACTTATGCGTGAGCGTGAAATATTGCACATACCTCAAGTAAGCTGGAGGTCGGATCACGCCTTGCTACATTTTAATTTAATAAATTAATCATAACTATTCTAGCCAAAAATTCCTGTATCATTAACTCAAAGTGAAACGCCTTTTACAGACCTTCCATAACCTTTTTCTAACGTCCCAACACGAACAAGAACAAAGTAGATTGTAGGCTTACTCCCCGATAAGCGATAGGGGAGTAAGCAATAACCCCATCATGAAAGGAGAGGGCAGAAGCCTTCACTCAAAAATGCTTTTCTCACTCTGGTCCTTTGCTTTTTGGACGGTGAGTCTCAAGCCCAGTGGAAGTTGCGAACTGAATCTGGCGCCTTCCTATTGGGTTGGAGAAAACAATCGGACTAAGACGAAGACAGTGGGAGAAAAACAACTGAAAACTAAACCATAATTTCCTTTTTTGGAGTTGTCAATACTCGAGATTCATTTGTGTCAAGTGCTCACATTTTCTTGTAAGATTGATGTTGGTTCAGTTGAATCTTTCAGAATCGTGAGTTTTCGCTATAGTACTCAAAGAAAAAAAGAAAGACGAAATTATAATGATAAAACACTTGGCTCTTCCTCTCTTGACTGGAAACCTTTCCGTCAGTTTTTATAAATAAATACATTTCCGTCCAATAAAGTATTACAAAGTCTTATAATAAGCATATTTTTGTAAATACATTCGTTCACATTTACAGAGGCAGACACAAATTAATGAACTGGAAAAAATAGAAGAAATTTTGAAGTGAAGCCTGACAGCTGAGTTATTGTAAGTGAATATGGTAACAAGCCACTCCCCCTCCCTGCAAAAACTACGTGGTAATAAAAAAAAAATCTCCAAACAAAACATAAAGCATTAATTTCCAATTACTGACATAATTTATATTTCCTTTTTCAATACCCTTCACTGGGGAAAAATAAACCTTTCAGAATAACATGGTCACGTAATATTTTGAATATCAGGTGACAGGCGAAGTTTAAAATCACAGACACAACCTCAGGCATTTAAACTAAAAGACAATTATGATTTTATGAGGAGGTGAAACATGTGTCTCAAGAAAGAGACTGTCGAATTAATTCTTTTATTAATCCTATATCACTAACTGCCATCACTGGTTCAATAGAAAACGAAATTGTAAATTATATTTCGTAATTCTGTTGTAACATCTGCATGAACGGTTTTCACATTATATCGAATTTGTTCAGTATTTTCTCAGCTTTTGTGAATCTGTATAAACGTAATCCTATATAATCTGCGTTATAACATTTTATCTATCACAATGTTCCGTATTTTCTGCCATCACAGTCTTTACTTCAAATCCATAATTTAATTGTAGAGGCTCATAGGTACCAATTTAAACTCGGATTCTAAAAGACGTAGTGTAGTTAATACCCTTTTTTTTTAAATTATAGAAACTTCAATTTGACACAAATGAATCAGGACAAGTAACTTCCCGGTAATCTTAAAAACTACTAAAATGAGAAACCTTCTCACTTCCTATAGAGGATGTTTATTAATCCTCAGAATAGCTCATGTATTTTCACTGGTTATGGTTGAAGTCGACGGAGGAAAAGTATCGATTTATATCTTTAAATTCTTCATTTATCAGGTCGTCTGTATTTAAGTATTTATGGTGTTTTACACGTGCACAGATTTAAGTCTTCATACAATAAGTAAGTCTAACAACTCTCACGGAATTTCGTCCTGATGGAAACAATATGAAAAATCACATTTCGGGCGATATGACTTTCCGAAACTCTTGCCTGTACAACTCATTATTTTCTTATTATCTCTGTCGTATGGTCTTCTATTATAGATTCTTTCACCACTTCCTCCTTCCCTTCATCTCCTTTCGAGATGAAGGAAATCAAAAGCTGGCGGATCAACGGGTCCAAATAAATGTTTGGGAAAAGAATCACTAAACTTCTGAGGCGCCACAGTCCGGCAACGGATGAGGGGGAGACCTTCCCACCTACCATGAAGCCGCCTTTTCACTTCCTCCCTCTCGCTTAAACTGCCCTCGACGACTCACAAACCTCAATCCCGACAACGACATCCACTTTACCTTTCCTTAAACAGATTTAAATTAATGATCGTTTTGTCAGAGGAGACCAATTTTCTGTAAAAGAAAACTACTGAGATGGCTTTGTCAGTCCGTCAGCACTTTTTTCTGTTCGTCCTCAGATCTTCAAAATTACTTAGGATAGAAGGATGCAAACTAATCTGTTGATCATCCACCCTACAATCATCAAACATACCACATTTCAGACCCCTAGCATCAGTAGTTTGTATCTTACTTAAGATTAAAGTTACCCGTGCTGAGAGATTCATACAGTATTATACGCTGCACTGCAAACTCGATTGCGCTGAAGAAATTTGGGGGCAATTTTTTACCCGTTTTTTTTTTTCATAATCCCGAACTCATGGATTTAATGAAAGCCTCGAACATTGTATAAACTTACAAAATACTGTCTTTCAATTTTGCTATAAATAATAATCTCTAGTGTAACGACTCACCTTACCATGGAACCGCAAAAATGAAGCTCAAATGCTAACAGGAAGGACAAAAATAAACTATGTGGTATCCCCAACCCTAAAACAAATATATTTATATACAAAGGGTACCACTATAATTACGTAATCACCTGGAAAGGAAAGGACCACACACCTTACAAACAATAAACACTAGAATCTAGATAAACGATCATACCAACAGGAGGAGAGAAAGGTATTGGGGAAGGTGTGAATCCACAAACATACTATGACGACAAATTACCACAAACACACAATAGGAAAGGGTACTGAGAGAAAGAATCATTAAACATAACTAAATACAATAATTCCCTACACCTAACAAGAACTCACAAATACACACTTTCGGCATCATAAATAAACGAAGACTGGTGATCCAATAATTAACACGTTTGATACTGCAGATCAGCGATGAAATACTTCCATAACCCTACGGGTCACAGACGTAGGGTCAATCTTTCCTGGACTGACACGTCTGCAATAGCCCACCAACACGACATTGATCACGAGGCTAATAATAAAGAAATATGTTAAAGGTGGCTTACACTTCTCCGCAGCTGAAGCGCTGGATGACGACCTCAAGGATACATTGGAACAGAGAGCGGCAAAGGCAGTGCAACGGCGCACACAAATGATCGTCTCTAACGACCACTGAAGCCAAGAAACCTGAGCGCTACGTCTCAATCAGGCCAAGCAGGAGAAACACAAGTCTCCCTCTTCCCTCACGGGAGTCAATAAAGTTGCAGATACTGCCGTAAATGCCTTGTGCGCCCAAGAATCCCTCTGTCGGGAGGCTGTACGCAGATTAAAAGTCCTTCGGATGTCCCGACATAGAAGAAAAACTCCCACTGCCCACAGGTAACCGCTGGACACACCCACACACGCTCGCAAATATGAAAAACTGAAGAAAAACATACAAACCAATGGGAGAGTCCAGCAGCAAACTACCTCCTAAACGAGGTGATTAAATAATAAAGTGGAAACCAAAATGAACACAAGTCAAAAGATTAACTTACGTTAATAACTGACAACAAAAACCAAATGCAAAGATAAACGAATTACGTTAACATAAAAAATGGAAAACTGAACGGGGCCCATAACATGAACCACTCAATTCATATTACATTAGTCTCTAGTAAAAGACAAAGTAGAAATATAACACTTGTTACTCTCTTTTCTGGGCAAACTGGTGAGGGGAAGAAATCACATCCAGTTCAAGGTAATCTTATCCCCATTTTATTCGTATTCATTATTTCTTGTGAAGAGAATGATCATTTTGCCAAAATTCAAAGTTGCCACTTTTTGTTGGGGTATTTCTGGATACGCCAGAGGCAAAACATTTTGTCATCGAATATGTGACCATAACATTAAACAAAGATGCCATATGCATTCAAACATTAATATAAAGTTTGAATAACTGACTAAGACAGGCACACTGTTCTCGGGACAGACAAAAATGAATGTTTCTATAATTAGAAACTGAGCAAAGAGGCATTAAATTAATGTTGAATATAAATTGCAATTGATCCAGTTGACTACCGCGACCTGTTACCCAGATTAGAGAAGGAGTAAGGCGGTAGAACATAGACAGAATATTTATTGCTCAGTCAAAAGGCGAGTTGATCGTGTTTGTTCCGCCCCGGTGTGAAACGTGCTGTCGGGAACGTAGGTTCGTACCCATTCGACCGTGCAAACTACAGCGGCGGGCCGCAGCGTACCAGGTGCCATGAAGCTCGTAATAAACGAATGAATGTCCCAAACATAGGAAAAGGCTTCCGTAATTACGGGCAGACCCCGGGTAACTTGAAATGACTGCTTAATAAAACCTGTCTCTCTCTCAACACGACGCTACGGCTAGTTTTGGAATCGTCCCTTCGTGAGTCATCATCCATTTCGGGTAAATGAAAGACGCGTCTTTGTAAGAAAATTGAATTGAAAGCCTTTTGTTTATGACCACAGTCAAGCAGAATAGATTAGAAATATGATATAGGATTTTAGGTCAAAGCCAAACGCTGGGACCTATGAGGTCATTCAGCGCTAACATAGAAACTGACAATTAAAGGAAAAACAGGGGAAAAACTTCGCAGTTGCTCTATGAATGAATTGTCAGGAGAGGGTGGAAAGAGAAAATGAACGGAAGTACAGTAAAACAGGAATGAAAGGGGTTGCAGCATAGGAGGGGCTGAAGGGAAGCGGTGCAGAACCTTAAGTAATGCCTAGAGTGCACAGCATGAGGTACACTGACGGCACTACCGCCCTACGGAGACAGTCGAGCAGAAGATATTTGTATTTTAGAATTTATGGAGACGGGAAATCTCTGGGAAACAAGTTATTCGTTTTCAATGAAACGGGGAATTTGATAAATGCGAAGACTACCTTTATTATCTTAATAATCGAAGGCGGAGTTTCAGATACGTAGCGATGCCCAAGTAATCTGAATTATGAAGGTAATATGCAACACTTTTTGTTTATTTATTTGTTTATAATGTTATGGCAACGTCCAGCCAAAACTGGAATTTAAGCCAATGACCAAGCACTGGGACCTATGAGGTCATTTGGTGTTGAAACGGATTTTGACAGCAAAAAGGTTTGAAATGTGTAACAGGCGTAAAACCTCGCTGTTGCACTATTAACAATTTGTTAGGAGAGGGTGGAGAGTAAGATGGAAATGAATATCGAACGGAGGTGCAGTAAAAGGAATGAAAGGGGTTGCAGCTAGGGAATGAATGGACGCTGCAACAGAGTGCAAATAATACCTACAGTGCGCAACATTAGGGCACTAATGACCCTAGCCCCCTACCGAGGACGACTTATTAGACAAAACTTGTCATAAACCTTAAAAAAAAAGAAAAATGTATTTTATACATATTTCTTATTGAGTGAAAATTGCAATTCTAAAATCAACTATTACGGGCAATGTTTCATATTCTCATTCTCAAGCTCCAAGACCTAGAATGAAATAGTTCTGCGTCCGTTTTACGTCAGACCATCGTCAAGTTCATCATTAGTCGAGAGAAAGATTAGGACGGGAGTATCTCCATTTGACCTACGTTGAACTGACCGTCATTTATAATTCGGCGCTGAATCAACCAAAACAGGCGACGCAGTTCTCGTGTAAAGTATAAAGAAAAGATGAATTAAATGATGATAGACCATTGTCTATTATTATTATCATTATTATACGTACCTATTCTTGTTTCATTACTTTTTGTCTTGATTTTCTCCTTATTTCAGTTTTCGTTTCCCTACTTCCCTCGGAACATAAAGGTTCTCCAAGTGGAGTTACAAGATGGAAAGGAATCAAGAAACGGGTAAAATCTTGTTTTGCTTTTCCTCAGCTCAATAAACTGAATCTGTGGCGGCTGTCGCATCAAATTTCATTCAGGAAACCAGGTTAACTAACCAGCTGGAGACGAAGGGAATATTATCAAGCCTCCTGGGCCTTAGGATTTCCTATTTCGTTCTCGACGTTACGTCCCTTCCTCTTATTTAATATCTCCACTTTTATTGCAAGTGAAATTCTCTCTCTCTCTCTCTCTCGTCTCTCATCTCTCTCTCTCTCTCACTTTATCGCAGAAAGGCGCAGATCCCACAAATCTAGAACTAAATAGTTGACGTTTTCCAGTTTGGATTATGGCCAACAGGGAACGACTTAGGCTAATTATACATACACACTCACAAATAACACCTCCCCCCCCCCCCCCACATATATATAGATATATATATATATATATATATATATATATATATATATATATATATATATATATAATATATATATATATATATATATAGAAGAAAGTCTTCTTTTATTGATGGGCGATTACTATCCATTTCAGGGACCTGCGAGTCATAGGTTTTCTCAAATATCTTTCAAACTAATTATTTGATCGAAAATGGTAGTTTTACACTATTAGTTAAGGCGTTTACTCTCGACTTACATGGCTACTAAACATCGAAAAACCAGTATCGCATCTGAACGCCCTTTATCCCCATCTCATCCATCCCTACCTCCCTCCCTCCCCCTTTCCCCCTCCCCCCCGTCCCTAAACCCAGGCCTGACAAGCCAAGGATACTATTTACAGAAAATAGTATCGTTGGGAAAAACTAACCAGTATTATGGTCATTACGTCAAGCTTCGCTATCCTTTTTATTATTAACTCACCTATTATATGCTGGTATTGAAGAATACCATGGAAAACGGTATTTTATTGCATATTGTAAATTACAGAGGTATTGGGGGGGAGAGAAAATTAGCGATACAGAAAGAGTGAGGGAAAGGGAAGAGATGGGGGATAGCGGGCGTTCGATTGTATAGACGAGTCCTGCTGACTCATGCGACTGTGCCTTTAATTTAATGTCAAGAGTAAAACGCCTTAAAACTACCATTTGACAATGTACTATATTACCAAAAATTAGCGGGAGGTGTCTTGTACACAGTGTCAAAGTACCATTTTAATCAAATAATTAGTTTCAAAATAATTAGTTTCAAACAATGACTCACAGTCCCCAAATGGATGGCCGTCTTTGAACATAACAGTTCCAACTTCTTATCAACTTCTGGGTAAAAGTGCAATTGAAAATCAAGGAACTGAATGAGAAATAATCTTCAAAAGATATCGTATTGCCATCGGACTAATCTTCAATAAGTCTGTGGATTTTTGATGAGACACAGAAGGGAACCTGTGTCATGAAATCGTACACCATTAATCTAAAAAAGAAAAACTAATGCTAGTAATTTTCATGATATTTAGTCCCTCAGAATATCCTACATCATGCTTTTATGTGATACTGGAACGCAGACAAACATGGAAATGATTATGACAAAGACCTTTCCTTGTCAGGAGAGCTATAGTCACTGAATAAAATATAATTTCATATAAGAGCAAGTGAAGGTTCTGACATTCTCGAAAGAGTTAAAGATATATTTGAGTAGAGAGAACACTGTTTTAATTCATATCAAATTATTACTATTATCTCAGTCTAATGAATTAACTTCTCAAATGTCCTTTGAATTTTGAAATGGCCGGTGAGAGAGGAACTGAGTGGGGATAATCATCTCCGATGTCAATAGACTTTAGGAGGGTAAGCTCTACTGCAATCCGATTAGGAGGGGACTGACAATATAGATTAGTTGGAAAAGGAGAGGAACAGGAGGACGAACAAGCAGAAAGGCGTTGACATGAGGTTATTGTGGTTGAAAAGGTTGATGTGAGAAGATTTCTGATTATTCTGAAGATGAATGTTTTCCATGAATGACATATTACGATCTGAACTTCTGATGTTATACACATTAGTTATTAAATAGTTTTGTTAAAAATGGTTGCTGCTTCAGCACTACTAATTTTGTAGAGAGTCTTCTCTATTTTGCTGATGACAGCTTTCTCTCTGTGCTTAGACTGGCGAGCGACCCGCACCAAAGGGCATGGTAAAATTCGGTTGAGTCATTTTCGGTGTTAATATTGCTTATACAATGATCTCTCTCTCTCTCAGTCTCTCTCTGTCTCCTCTCTCTCTCTCTCCCACGTGACGTTTTTCGCCCCCAGATCTACAGAAATTTTCCTGCGATGACTGCGGAGGGATTGAATTCCATTGGCTGTTGTTTGAGATTAAGCTGGCCTTATGCCATAACATTAAACAACGATGTCAAATTCCTTCATAAATTAATATAAAGCTTAAATAACTGACTGGGACAGACACACTGTTCTCGGGGTAAAAAAATATATATTTTCTTTCGCAAAGGAAGACAAATAGAACTGGAAAAGGTGTCCAATGAGAAACAGAGCAGAGGGGGCATTACATTACTGTTGAATATAAAAATTAAAACTGATGTAGTTGACTAACGCGACCTATTGCCCATATTAGAAAACGAGTAAGCCACTAGAACATAGACAGAAAATTGACCACTCAGTCAAAATAGCTAAACAAATCAATGAAAGTTCAACAGAAGAAAAAGCTTGCACAAATCACCGACAAACCCCAGGCAACTTGAAGTGACTATTTAAAACTTCACTCTCGACGCGACCTACGGCTACTTTTGCAATCGTCCCTTCGTGAGACATCAGTTCATTTCGGTAAGTGAAACCGTCGCCTCCAGACGCGTCCTCGTCACAAAATAGAGATTAATGTTTACACTGAGATCAATCGCCGTTTGCCCAGTGTTCACGTTTCAGAGTGGAATTATTTAATGCAGTATTCTAATTGCATGACAAATATTTTTTCTTCACTCAATCATTCTCGTACTTTTTTTATTTTTTGTCTTTTTATCCAGCATCCGACTAATGGCACAAGTGAGAACCGACATCATATGGACCTCGCAACGGGCAGAGAAAGGCCAAGGTCACGAGGGCGGGCTACACAGGGGAAGCAAGGGTCATTAAATGGGACCAAAGAAGCCTCGACACATATAAATACAGCTGGATTACATGTCCCGTCATTTTAGGCTGCTTGACAATGAGGAGTTTGTGTCCTAGAAAGCTGTACCTGTTTTGAATATATAGTTCTGCTAGATACCATCCAGTTTGAGTTCCTTTTAATAATTATACTAATGCACAAAAAATGTGTATGTAATAAAGTTATATATATATATATATATATATATATATATATATATATATATATATATATATATATATATATATATCGTATATATAGTTTCACTAGTTTACAATATACATAGGATTAGTCATTCAAATACGATTGTTGAAAAATCTGATGCATAGTAGCCATAGGCCTGATGTCTACAAAGAGTAATGGCGAAAACATCATTCAGTCATTCTGAGGAGTCATGGATGGATGAGGCTCGTTCAGTGAAGGTTCCAGTTCTTCAGGAGCAAATACAATGGAAGGGAAGGAAGGAATGGATGGATGATGGACGGGGAATGAAGGAATTCTGAGGAAAATAGGAAGCGAAAGATAAGTTGGATGAACAGCTGAAGAAAATTCCGTGAATGTCGGGATGTTCCAGTTTTTCTGGACATAGGGGACTGATATTGATAATAATAATGATAGAATGTTTAATTAAAGGTAATTGCTGCTTCATCTTCATTCATTTCACAGAGGATCTTTTCTACTTTTCTAATAATGATTTCTTCACTGTTGCTTAAACTGGTGAGCAACGCACCGAAGGTTGGCATGACGAAAATAGGTCGGTTTATGAAAAAAAAAAAATAACTACCATAAAATATTCGTGGTGACCTATTTGAGGACATGGCAATCTCGGTGAGTTGCTTAGCAGTTTAAGCAACAATGAGAAAACCACAATTAGAAAAATAGAGGAGATCCTCTATTAAAAGGGATGCAGCTGACGCAGCAAGTACCTTTAAAATAAAACATGTGTAAAATATGGTTTACTTCGACCATACAATAATAATAATAATAAAAAATAATAATAATAATAATAATAATAATAATAATAATAATAATAATAATACATGGATGATGTTCACTAAAATCGCATGAAATAAGGGATGATGATAATCCTTTTTTTGATCCTCTCCTTTATTCCATTCCGTGAATAAAAAGGAAGGCCTCATAATTTACTTTTCGCTTCACTCGCGAGATGAATAGATATATAAACAGAGTTAATTAGACAAATAAATTGATAATTAGATCACTAAATGCTTGAATATAAGATATATTCTAATAAATGTAGGCACATACAGAAATAATCAGTACGAACAATGTCAAGTGTGAGCAAAGGCAGAAGAGGAAACAAACATAAAGTAAGCAGAATCCTGCCGGAAAAAGCTGAAGAAAGCTTAATTAATTAAGCTCCTTCCATCATGGACTAATGCCGAACCGCTGCCAGTCAGGATTAATTTCCCTCTACTGTTCCCGAGGCTGATTTCGTATTTCGCTTATTATATTTGCTTTCCCGTATGAATGTCTATTTATATCCTTACGTATCTGCTTTTAATCTCGCTTTTAGTTTATAGAGGCTACCTTTTGTTGCAATAATAAGCATCTTGGAAGAAGATAGAGAGAGAGAGAGAGAAGAGAGAGAGAGAGAGAGAGAGAGCAGAAGTGATTGTAAGAGTCAGTGGGTTGGGGCTTAATATAAAAACTTAATATACCTGGGTGTTTTTGTTCATATGTATGCTCTGCGTCTGTGTTTGTGTGTGTGTGTGTGCATATTTAAAAAAAATATATAATTATACTTCCAGCAAAAGGAAATGGTACACAAAATGAATATTAGACTTTACCCTGTAAGCTGATTAAAAAAAAAGGTGAAGTTATAGCTGCCATTGATTTGAGCAATGCGCGCGCACGCGCACACACACATATATGTGTGTATGTGTGTTTGTATGTGTGTGTATACGTGTGTATGCGCATTGATCAAATCAATGTCAGCTATTACTTCACTTTTTTTCTGAATCAGCTTACAGGGTGAAGTCTAACATTCATTTTGTGTATTATTTCCTTTTGCTCGTAAGAATTATTCATGGAAGAGGTTATCAAAGGGAAGAGATGGCATCATTTTGTATCGAACAAAAGTGACCAAGAAGCAGAAAGAATTTATCTCTCCCTTGGTAAACTTGGAGACACCTCCAAGGTTTTAGGAAGCCACAAGATACGTCCAACTTGCATGCCCAGAAAGAGAGAGAGCGTCGTTACTTTTGGAAAGGAGCTGAGTGAAAATGGTAACAGTTATCAGGTACACGTGACTATATCAATCGTTATTTATTACGGTTACCTGAAATTATAGTAGCAATTTGCGTGAGTGATTAGACACTTAAGCTGCAGGACCTGACGGAATGAAGCGCTTGTCAACGCCCCTTAGCGGAATTGTATAAGTCTGCGCTGTCCTTTTAAACGTATTAACTCCGCAAGGCAACAACAACAAACTCGTTCATGTCATTGCAATAATTCTTTACCAAATTATACTTAAAAGAACAAGTATCAAAAATGGACTAAGACGAATCTTTCAGAATTTGCATTTTGTACTTGCTTGTGTTGACGTCTTCTCTTCAATCAGTATTTCTGTTTTTTCATGTAATATGGTACTCAGAATAGATCCTTTGCGGATTTATCGGAGATGGAAGCCAAGTATCTTCAGGGTCAGTCTCCCTTGACCTTTGTGCACTTCGCCTCCATCTGTTTACTCAGCGTTGCACGATGGTCTGGCGACGAGACACGGGTCTGAATGGCATGTGGAGTGGAGGGAATCTGTCTTCCAAGTTACTCTCATGAAAAGACTGATATCAGAGGGGAAATAAAATGCTTCAAGGTGCTTAAAGTCGTATATTGCACATAAATAAATATCGGGACTCTGATTCATGTATTGATGCTCGGTGATAAAATGATCGCATGGGTTCTGTATCTGCAATATACTGACCGGGGGTCTCAGACCCTTTTTCTGCGATTCTTTCGTCTTCAGTAAAAATGAACGGCAGCATTTGATTAAAAAAGAAGCAAAAAGTGTGGGGGAGAGGGATCGGAGCTGGGGACGGACACATTATCTATATCCTTAGGTTTTGCTATTTGGTGAAGAAATCTGTTATAGTACGACATTCTCAGAGACTGCTATGATCCTGACAGAGGGAGATTGCAATCCGGCGGTTCCTTTAATACTAGACTGTAACTGAATGATGACATAGAGTAGCAATTGTGCAAATTCCTCTTACTAACACGGGATCATTAGTGATTACATACTCATGCATAATGTTGTCCATTTCTTTTGATTAAATATTTTCCACAAAGAACTGGGTGTTTGGATGTTTCGCAGAGAAATCAAGCATCAGAAATCAATGCTTATTAATACCTTGATTAACACCAAGACTGAGATGTAGGAAATCAAACTGAAGTTGGTTGAAATTTTAATATTTTCACGCAGTGAAAACGTCATCTATTTTTATATCATGCCAAAACGTAAGGTTACGGGAAAATAATCCTTTTTTATATTGGTTTCTATAACGGTATGTTGTCACATTGTTTAGAAAGTTCTAGACAGTTTAAGCTTTCGAGGCTTCAGAAACATTTTGCTTTGACAGATCAGGGTCGTGAAACCTTTTGCACAACGAAAGAAAGGAACAAAGACTTCAAAGAGAACTGTCAATTCAGTCTCTCTGTGTCACTTACCATTAAATTAGCAGCTGTAAATCTCGATTCGTCGAATACTCCAAATAGCTTTTTTTTCTCTCTCTCTTAATTTCGTGTACCTCTGTAATCTTAGCCGAATCCAATTATTTGAACGGCAAAGAAGGCAAGTGAATGAATTCTGGTTACATGTGGGAGTAATGATTAGAGGGGAATTACAAGCAATTAC
>NC_087202.1:141052021-141057021 GCF_015104395.2 Macrobrachium nipponense | reverse complement strand
AGTGTACTAACTTAATGTAGTAATGTAGTCTAGCCTAAGTAATAACTACGGGTTGTCTGTGACGACAGTCTACTCTACCCCTAGTATAAGGTTTACTTGAAAATTCTACTTGCTACTAACTTAATGCCCTGGTACTAAATCATTAGCTTAACCTACTTATTACAGATAATTCGAGACGCAATCATTCCAGAGTGTGGTACGCACAGCAGCAGTTCAGCGACGGAATTGTATGAATACATGAGGTGAGGTAATGATGCGTGAGGATGATGAGTGGTTAGTGCATTACCAGGATGGAAATGTAATGAGGTAATTATGATATTTACATGAGTGTTAGTATCACAGTTTCTAGGGTTAGAGGGTTAGTTTTACTGGCAGAGATCAGGCTGGCTACCTCTCTGGGTAGGTGCCAGGATCATTCTGCAAATGAATGTGACACTGTACCTCGGGCACAGGTGTCAAGGAGAGCATGTGGCTCTTTGGTTAGATTTGTTACATCCCTTCTTCTTCTTCTTATTCCTCCCAGCGCCTGGCTATACCAGTCCTAGGAGTAGACGGAGGCACCAACTCTGGGGTAAGGCCAGAAACGCCGTCAGGAGCAGCGGCAGTGTAGCCTGAGGGATTGCAGGAGAACACCCTATTTCGGTATCTGCAGCAACCTTCGTAGAGGTGGAACCTACTGCAGGGGAGGCCCTCACTTCAGCTGCTGCGACAGCCGTCGTAAGGGGAAAACTCCAGGCTGACTCCTGGCCGGGCAGTTCCTGGTTTTCCAGAGGAGGCGAGAATGTGAGGTCTGCCGGAGGTTCATCCTCGGGCGACAGTGGTGAGGGTGAAGAAGACTCATGGACTTTGGATTGGCCATGGGCTGCGGTAAGCTACATGCCTGTTGGAGGATCTCCTGTAGGAGGATCCTTGATAAGGTTAGGCGTCGGCGCTAGCTCAGGGCCAGGCGCAGAAGTCAAGTTCGGTGGTGGCTCTACGTCCAGGCTGGACGGAGCTTGGCACTGCTCAGTGCTGCCAAGTGGCACTGGCAGAGAGTTGAGGTCGACTGGACCTGTGACGGGTACCGGAGGTGCAATACCTCTCAGCGTGCCCTTGGAAATGGGAGACAGAGGCTCCTGTCTCTTTTGGAAGGCTAAGCCTTGTGGAAAATGGACAGTGTCCGCTGCTGGTAGTTGGCTAGGGCACCTAGGCCAATTTGTGGAATGCCCTAGTACGTTGCAGGTTTTGCAACGGAACTGTGAATGATCAATCTATCTCCTTGGTAATGGGGGAGACTGTTGGTGGACGTACTTCCTGGAGGAAGTAGAATTTTCGATGACTCCTTGCTTTGGATTGATTTGATTTGACGTGGGGTTAGGGCCCCTAGGCTTCTTGAACGGTGAGGGAGACTTCATGTCTTGCCCTAGGAGGAGGTCGTAACCTCCTGAATGTAGCTTGCAACTGCAAGGGTACAAAACTCTGGAGAAAGTGAGGTCTGGTGACCCTCAATTGGACGGTTGGAAGGATCAGCTTGATATGGTTGATACCTTCAATGGTTATCAGTTTGACGTCTGTCAATATTAGCCCTCGGGGGATTCGATCTTCCCGTATCAGGGAGATTTGAGTGCCAGAGTCGTCCTAGGCTTCTGACGTGGCTTGGCGGATAATGGCTTTGGAGGGGTGCGACTGTTATAGGGCCCTTAGCTGGGGGTCCTAGTGCAGAAGGATTGGTAACTGCCATTGCGATGGCAGGAATATTGTGGTTCTCGCACCCTCCGTAGTTGGCAGACATGTGACCCTTGCGGCCACAGTCTCGGCAGAACTTGTTCCAGAACCTCTTCCGTGGCACTGGACGGTAAGGCCGAGATGGCCCCACAGGTTGCGAATCTGCGGAGTCACCAAGGCTGGCAGTGTGCTCTGGCACAGGTGAAGAGTCCTCTCTGGCAGTGATTTGACGTGGGGAGGTTAAGGAAACCTCCATTGAATCACACTCGGAAGTAAGTCCGGGTTAACTGGTGGGCTTACCTCTTCCAAAGTGGAGGAGGTAGGCGGTAAAATGGTAAGAGGCTGAGATGATGCATAAAGGAACTTCGGGTCTGACACTGGGTCAGGGCCAGGTTCGCAAATAGAAGGGATGTCGGGGACATCGAGGCACTAGCCTCTGAACCTAAAATTGAGGTTTGATTATGAGGCATGCTGCAGGGATCCGGTGCATCTGGTAGTGGGAGCTGCGTCCAGGGGAGATACGGCTTAAGTAGATCTCGGCCCAATATCACCTGACAAACATCATGAAATGGGTCAACTACGCCCAGGCAGCAATAAGTGGTTTCCCTGGTCTCCTGGTCCAGAAAGGGCATTTCAACATTCAGAAGGACCGAAGAACAGAATAGAGGTTACCGTCAATCCATTCTTGAAATAAGGGAGACCTGGGCTTCGGTGTCGGCCATGACTTGTACCCAATGATAGGCCATAGGAGACTGTTCATCAGGGAGGGCTACATGGTAGCCTTGGAGAAGTTCACCCTGGAAACTCTCATCCCAAGGTAGGGAGCGACTTGGGCACTGGTAGGAATCCACAGCATGTCCACGGCACGACATTAAGTGGTGCAGAACTCCGCAACCACCTCTTACCGGGAGTCCAGCCTCATGGTCCTGCGGCTTGGAAACTTGCCGAAGAAAGAGATTGCGTCATCTCTGAGAGCTAGCTCATGCTTTCTCTCTTCTTCACGTGCCTTCCTTTCTCTGCTTCTCTTCTTCCTTTTCTTGCAGGCGCGCGGCATCCTGCTGCGCCTTTATCCACTGGTCAAGTGCTGGTCCAGTGTAACCGGCCTCCTTGCCCAGAGTTATGAGGGCTCCGAGCTTCTCTAGCTCTATGGCAAAGAAGTCGCGGGAGGCAGGGAAGACATTTCCCTTAGGCTGCAATAGAGGCTCTGCCAAAGTTAGAAATAATGGTGGCCAGGAATAGTACTGAGTGGGATGTGAGTGCCTACTGCGTAAAGTGGCACTCACTTGGAAATGTGTTCTGCGATAATGGTAATGAAGTCTTGAAAGACTGGGTGCTCTGTGGCACTTGGGAAGTGTCCCGTAAGTTGGTGGCACTTCTGGGATGGCACCTTCTGAGGAGGTGAGACAATCACATGGAGTGTGCGGCGTACGTCACACTTAAGGGCGTTCCCAACTTGGGAGATGCTGGAATGGGCTACCTGTAGGTCCAATACAGGTGCACGGCACTTATGGAGGAGGCATTCCTTTGGACAGCACTAGTAGTGCTGGTATTGCGGCACTTCGGGAGCAGTTCCCTTGATTGGGTGATCCGGGCTAGCGGATTCACTAATGGATTGGGCGTTCCGTAAGGACAGACACGCAGGTTTGACAGCAATTAGGGCTGGTATGCTGCACTTCGGGAGGCGTTCCCTTGTTGAGTGTTCCGAAGGATCACTGACCCTTGTACATGGACACACTAGTTACTTGGGCGTTCCGTAAGGACGGACACACAGGTAGAATGGCTACCTCTACGGCCTGTACAGGTGCAATGGCACTTATGAGGAGGCGTTCCTTTTGGGCACTGGTAGCGTGCTGGTGTGTCCCGGACACTACATGCAGTATACTTAAATATACTGAAGTGAAATGGTACTCTGTTCGTGGCAGAGGGTAATAGTGGAGGAGAGAAAGTAAAAGGTGGGAGTACTTCAGCAGCCAGTCGATGGACAGTGTCAAGAATTAGTGGCACTGTAAAATGGTAAGACTGACGTGCACTGGTGGTGGCCAGTACCTAAACTGGTAATGACTTCCCTGTCTGGAAGTAATGAATTTGCGTGGCACACTGTGCGGGTTGTGCTTGCGGTATATGCAAGTCTTTTGTGATAAAGAAATGAAAAAGACCACTCGGCAACGACAGGTAATGGAAATCTTAGAAATGCTCAGTCCCTCGCTGAAGTACTCGATAAATGAAATAAATAAATGCTTGCAAAAATGCAATGGACACAGGCGCGTACGTATCACGCTCAGTGTAAATTAAAGACACAAGAGTCTAAAATAATGTTAGTTCTACATGCTATAAGTAATGAACGTAGTACTCTTGGCTTCGTGAATAATGGGTTCTGGTACACTCTCTCTCTCCTCTCTCTCTCTCTCGGAGAGGGTGAAATGATATATGAATGAACTCCCATGTATTTAATTGAACTAATAATGTTAGTTTAATATGACGCAACTTGCGTTAATGATTCACTTACGTTAACGTTTAATGAAAGAATTGCTTTTGATAATGTTCTATGAAAATGATAATACGCTCGCGGTGAACGATTTTTTACGTTAAATGGTAGCTGCTTGCGCTTATGAAATGATTTGCGTTTCAATATGATTTTTGCACAAAGACACGTTTTACGTTAACAATTTTGTAATTTATCCTACTTGAAGATTTATGTTAACTTTACGTAAGATTACTAGGTCCTTGTGACAAGTGGAAATGATGGTAAGGATTTTAAACGATGTTAGCAAACATTTGGAAATGGAAAACAGGTTACGTTCAGTACGAAGTGAAATGAAACTTTTGCTCCGCGAGCGAGTGAACGATGCTAGGTGAAACGTGTGAGCGGGGTGGGCAGCGCGGGCTAGCAGAGATGGCGAATCAGCTGATTCTCTGTAAATGCGAACGCGATTTACAACACGAAATTCTAATTTCTTATTCAAGGCGAATTACGTTAATTTCTCTGGCAGAACGATAGATACTAGTACCGAGATTAATATTATTTACGTTAAACTTTCAAGACTTATGTTACTTTGCTTAAATCGTTTAGATAATGCTTCAAGGATCAAAACATGGCTGCCTCTTTGTGAGAAACGAAGGGGGGTTGAGACCGCGCAGGCGCGAAGCCTACCTGAGAGCGTGTATGCTCAGCTTAATTAAGCTGAGAGCTAAGCGGTTGCCTACACTTGGAATGAAACCTACGTTAAAATGAATTCCCTAACATATCACAGACAAAAGAATTGTACACTTCTTTTGCTGTAACTATTAGTAAAACA